>NC_069113.1:16035000-16165000 GCF_025612915.1 Magallana angulata
TATCCATATACCGGTAATGATTTCTTAATACAATGTCATAAGCAATTCAAAATTATTACGGGATTTTTTCCCTTAAGATGACCCCAGTTTGTGCTTACTTATGCAGGCATGAAATAAAATATCTTCTCTAGAAACTTAAAATGATAAGATGGTAAATATCAGGATTTTTGTGAAAATTAATTCATTCAAACATTTATTTCATTTGGTATTGCTAAGTTTTAAATTAAAACAATGTAAATTTTGAGTGTTTTTTCATGTCTAAATCATTTTTTCATCTCAAAATCATTTTGCTTTATTTGTGAATTTGTTATAAACGAGTTCTTTATAACCCATAAAAGCTTGCAAGAATTTGTAAAGAATTTGACCAGGAAACCCAACAAGTTTCGATTTATCCTAGATTTTGCTACATCTCAGTTTGTATTTGACAATTTTTTCTGTATATGTCATCAGTCTCAGAGAGTGGTGATATGGAATCAGAAACACAACATAGTGTTCAGAAAATGGGATCAAACTGCGTCAAATTAACAGCATCAAAAAAGGAAAATCATTGGGTATATAAAATAAAGAACTAGGTACAGTTTCAGTATAATTTGGCCCTGTTTTAGAGTGATTTTTAAAATATCACAAGAAATTTAAATGTAACGTTTATTTACACAACAATTTTTTTAGGTCGCCATTTTAGAATTTATGGTCGTCATCAAAAAAAATTCACTCGCCATAATAACTGATAATAATTTTATAAACAGGTTAAATATGAAACAAATAATAAAGACTTCTGAATATACAGTAACATATATCCTTTATTACACTTTAACAAATTGACAATTTAAAATATGCAGCCAGCAGGATTGAAGGTCTACTATTGTGGAATTTGGATGGCATTTGGCCATCCTTCATACCGTATTTAACATTACATTTCTGAGAAAACCAGCGTTCAACAACGGCATTAGTTTTAAATTCCTCAATAGGAGGACCTTCACTGCTAATTCTATTCAGTCATCGTGGCCACGTGATTGACCATCCTTGGCCATCCTTCATATTTAACATTACGTTTCTGAGAAAACCAGCGTTCAACAACAGCATTAGTTTTAAATTCCTCGATAGGAGGATCTTCACTGCTAATTCTAATCAGTCATCGTGGCCACGTGATTGACAATGTTAATCTACATTCCAGCAAAGCTTGATTCAAGCTAACATTTATTCAAACATTGAGAGTTGATTTTTTGTTAATTTCGATCCCGATCACGACAAAATTCGATCACGAGACGATCACATGTCTAAATTTTCTCCGTCGCAAAAATGCGAGTTACTATGAAATTTTGGTCGCAAATGCGTCCGTTTTAGTCGCAACTTGGAGCACTGTAGAAAAATATGTCCGCAGCTGTCACCCACGATGAAACTCACATAATAACTGTATCATTTGATATCCCATAAAATATATTAATTTCGTTGTGGGCAACCGCTGCAGACACATTTTCCTCTTTAAAAAACTATAAGAAAACCGGCCATTTTTAATAATTTTCGACCAAATCTTAGAAATATGCCAAACTGTTGAAGTCATAATTACGGTATTTTTTGAAACATGATATAAGTGTATAACTTGGTATTTTATATACACACAGGTTCAAGATGATATATGTGTATTTTAAGAGATTTACCGGTAAACAACTTTTGAATTTTTGGGCTAATATTGAAAGAAACTGTACCTTCTTCTTATTACAACACAATAGAAACTAGAAACTCAACAACCAGTTTAATTATGTATAAGGCAAATCAGAATTTGGTAGGCTGAATTTGGAAATCTATCAGTAATTCTACCTTTATTCCCTTGTCCATAACTCATTTCTTATGAAGAATTCCATCTAATAACGATTGTTATCAATAAAGCATTAGTTGAGTTTGAGACTGATTTTGACCAAAGTAGCAGAATTCATTTATGGTATTCTGTTACATAATTATGTGTTACAAGTAAAAATCATACTTCTCGTTTTCTTCTATTTTCTGCCTTCTTTGCTTCTTTCCATTCATTCCAGGATTTCTTTTGTTCTGCAACACTTTCAGCTTTTTTATCTGCCCTCGCTTTCTCCATCTCTCTCAAAATCCCTCGTCGCATTCGCTTAAGAAATAAAAAGAAAAACAATTACAAACCATAACATGAAAAAATATTGAATAAATATAATAAAGAATCATAATTTCTCATTGTCAGTGTCATTTCTGTAACAGAACATTATGGTGATAGTGTGTTATAGGCTCAAGCAGTACTGTCACACTCCGCATAGCACTAGCTTGTGGATTTATCTTTACAAACAGTCGGTAGCGCATTACTTTATATGTGGGCAAAATTAAGGATTAAATACAACTAGAGGTACCTGTGAGCAAGCTTCAAAATGATACCCCCACCCCCCAACTAAGAAAATATATATAACTTTTGCTGTATTGCAAAATTTTGCTTTCAATTCAGACATTGAACTTGCACAAATAGCCAAAGCTCATATTCAGCAGAGATTTTATAGGACAATTCAAAAGTTGCTCTGAGGTTACAATGTACAAAGAATAGGGGAAGTTTCTAGAATGCAAGTCTCCATTCCAATTGAAGAATAGTGACTTATGTAATTATTAAGTCTCCCATGACATCAGTCTTCGACAAATCCCAGGAGTGGTCATGTGAAACTTATACACTTGCAAACCCAAGGGGCACGTAAAACTTCAAGCTTTTATACCATATATCGTATTTATGTTGCCATTTTTTTCATTTTCAACATTGATTCATTCGATAAATTAACGACCATGAATAACCTTTGTGCAAATTAACTTGTTTAATTATACAAACATTTGCAATACTTGATTGCATTTGTAAATGATATGAAAGGCATTCCTATGTTAATGGTAACAATTATTAGTCTTATTGTTTTTTTAAATTAATGGGAACCCCATCAAATTGGCTGGCATAATTGTTCATATTAAACGATTGAATGTCAATTTGTCTTTAATTTTGTCCAGTTAAATGCATTGTTTTGGCTACAGATGGCATAATGACATGTAAATTATTAAAAAGATAAAAAATGATGAAATATCATTATATCTGAATCTACTACCAGACAAGCTCTACTGGCGTGCGACCAGTTCTCGCCGAGTACCATTTCTCGCTAGTACATTGTGACGTCATTTCATCAACACATAAAATTATAGACGAAAAATGATGTCACAATGTACTGGTGAGAAATGGTACTTGGCGAAAACTGGTCGCACACTAGTAGTCTACAGCAAAACAGTTGGATTACAAGGATAAATATATGACCAGAGAGAATATAAACATAATGCAAATAAAAAATAAATGAATATAACAATTTTGTGAATTTTTTCTTGGGCATGTAAATTTTTGTTAGGGATGGATCATGGTACAATTCATGGATACACCTGCCCAAATGGGCCAAACATACGAGGAAATTCGGAATGGTGTATTCTACAAATATTTTTCTTAGAGAAAAAAAATCAAACTGGTACGATTTTTGCCGATATTTTCTTTTCTAAATAAAGAATTTCGCTTAAATTTTGGAACACATGCCAAAATTTACGTGTTATACAATTAACCAGAGGAAATTTGACTGTCCATGGTGCAACATAACGCACGGCGCACGCTGCTTTCTATGGTCAGTAGAAAGATTGCATTTCTTAAGATATACTAGTATTCTTACTGTTTTCTCTGATAAGGAATCATATACGACAAAGACCGTTGCAGACGCTACAAATACACCACAAAGACCCAAAACAATTTTTGCCTGGGTCGACATCCCGTTATAAAGAGAAATTAACTCGTACTTATTCTTTTCGTGCACGGGGTGCGTAGAAACGATGGGAATGTCAGATATGTCGGCCCAACGACACCTCGGCCCAAAGACACTTCGGCCCCCAGGACACCTCGGCCAAGACGGGTCGGCCCAAAATTTGAGACACCTCGGCTCACGTAAAAGACATCTCGGTTCAAGCAAAATTCCAGGGTAGAAGCTGACGCATTTTTCACAATTAATATCTCCAATATACATTTTTTCTTCAATTGTAAATGTATTTTTTGTGCAAAATTCAAGCTTTTCATGCGATTTTTTTTTTTAAATTATGCGGCGTACATGTATTTGTAATTTAATATTGTTAATTTCTTTAGACTTAAGCCAATAAATGGTGTTTTTTTTTTCATTTCACGAAACAAAAAAAACAAAAAAAAACAAAAACATTTGTAC
Source organism: Magallana angulata (assembly GCF_025612915.1). NCBI lineage: Eukaryota > Metazoa > Mollusca > Bivalvia > Ostreida > Ostreidae > Magallana > Magallana angulata. Next base: position 16,039,236 of record NC_069113.1, read on the forward strand.
ATGACACAATTTATTGTATAAATTTAATTATCTTTATCAAAGAGAAAGCCCAGTCTTCTTGTTTTCTTTAATGCAAAAGCGTCAATGGTTTTGTCTGTGTCTATAGACCACTGTTTGTACGCATACATGTAGTTCCGAGAGACTTGAAAGTTGAATGTCCCTCTGATAAGAGAGATAACTTTTGTAGAAAATAATATCACTTTGTTTCTGTTAACTCACAATTATTGAGGCAATTAACAACAAAGGAGGTGATGCTGGGTCCCAATTTATGTTGGAAGGCGAAACACTTATCTAAATTCAAATATAGAAAAAGAGAATTTGAACGCAACGAACTGACCCCCAGGGCTCTTTTGAAGCAGGGGGCAAAAAAGTAAAGAAAACACTTTTACAAAATATTACAAGAAATTAATCATAATGATAAAGTATTTATATGATGCAATATCTACATGACTATTTTGGTTATGAAAATTTTGCTTTTTCTAATCACTATGTGTAGTTTTCTTTAGACTTATTATCAATTTTTGAAAAATCTAGCAGCGCTTCATCACTTAAACTTTGTTTTATATGAATCGATTGATATTGACTTTGATGAAAATCATTTTTTTAAAAATACATGGCAAAATTAATAGCTGAGGGATATTACACCTTAAAAGCATTGTTTACCTGACATGAGTTTTCACTACAGCGATCTGAGTGAGCGAATCAAAGGATCTGATATTAATCAGATTGACTAAAACTGCGTTGTGAAATTATTCAAAATTTTTACCAATTTTATTTATATTAATTTATTTGAGTTCAATTTATAATATTTTAAGTAAGTAATTGTTTTATTTACCTCTATTATTATTATTATTATTTTTTTTTACAAAATAATGTGGAAGCACGTGCTTCCATGCTTCAATGAAAGCTATACGCCACTTAATCCACGGCTTGTAACTGCGCTTTCACAGAGTTCTACTTGCCACCGAGCGCTCATGACGTGCTAGGAGTTTTTACCGCGCGTCCACGGCGTGCTCTGCGCGCTGACTGCGTCCACATGACGTTCTTTACTTCTTGGTAGATTAATGTTAATTTGCACAATTGTATGAGAAACAAACAAGAATTTACAACTAGTAAATAAATGATAAAAAATTGTTTTGTTTTGATGAATAGGTACATTGTAATTGAAAGGTAACTACTTCTAAATAACTTGTGAAGGACTTGGACAAAACTCTTAGCAGTTAGATCTGCAAAAAAGATCCGTTATCATAGTTGTTAGAAAACATAGAAAAACTCTGAAAACATCGGAACCAAATGTCATAAATTTCATCTATGTCATTTGATAGGTCCAGGAATATTATCAAATGCTACTTTTCGAGTGTTCGTGGCACTAGAGACGCCGTGAGAGCGCGGTACAAATAAACGCAGAGGAAACGTGATGAGAGTGCGATGAACGCAGCAACAGCTCTGGGGTTACCGTGTGAACCCAACCAAATGAAACAACTTGTTAAAACGCTATGGATGCGCAGCGAGAGCGCGATAGAGACGTAGTGAGATCCCAAAGGACTCCAAAAGGTCTCCGTGCAAGCGCAATTGACTTATCACTGCGTCTACAATGCGATTAGCTGCGTCCCTTGAGCGCGCGAACGGAGCTGTCGTGGTGCTGTTGGAGACCTTATGGCGTTGTCACTGCGACCTCACTACGCCTCTACGGCGTGTTTATCATAACGCAGAGCCACGACGCGCACTTTGTGCATGTTCAAAGTGCGCGCTGTCGCATGACGTTCTAAAAAAGTTCTAAGCGATCCCACCGCGACGAACGAATATGCCCTTGCGTTGTTACGGCGCTGTAGGAGACTCTACGGCGTTTACCTTAGCGTTTACATTATTTAAGGACGCAGCGGGATCGCCACGAGGACGCAGTTCCGGTGTGACAGGGGTTTAACGCAGTGGCGTCGGAAGCAAATTTAAAGGGGGTGCTAACGTTCATACATGGTCAGAAATTAGCCCTGACTTTTACCCCTTTCTATTTGTAACCAGTTACATTGGTTACATCGGTAACATTGTTTGATTATGAATGATTTTCAAACTTTGATGTACTTGTGACATGTTACAGTGGTTACTGGTAACGTTGGTTACAAAATAGAGTTAGGTTTAGGTTAGGGTTAGTTAAAGGTTAGGGGTTAGGGTTAGGGTAACCATTGTAACCAATGTTACCAATGTAACCAATTTAAAAAAGACCCCCTGTAAATCATGAAAATGACTGTCACCACTGTTACCCTATGTCACCAAGAGAATATAGCTGTAACCATTGTTACCAAATAAAATAAGACCCTCAGCTAAACAGAAAAAAGGCTCGTCACCTGCGTTACATTTTGTCACCAATAGAATATAGTTGTAACCATTGTTACTGGATGAAATTAAACCATCCAGAGGAAAGAAAATAATTTGTTTTGTCTTAGGTTATGTTACTTTTGTCACCAGAAAACAGTGCCTTGTTACTGGTTACAAATGAAATGGGGTAAAAGTCAGGACTAATTTCTGGCCATATGCTAACGTTAGACCAATCATCAGAAATCAAAAGAAAAAAATACGGAAATTCCTAATCCGTCGGGGGGGGGGGGGGCGCTAGGCTAGTATACATGACTCCATATTTCATATCACTATTAAAATTTCAATTTTGTTAAAAGGTAAATTTAAGAATAATTATGTTTGCTGAAAGAAAAAGGGGGGGGGGGGGGCTCACCCCTCCCTGACGCTATGTGGCTGATGGTTAGGTCTAACTTTGCAAAAAAAAGTGGGGAGGTGAGGGTTAGCCCCCCCCTCCCCTAGCTAAGCCCCCGAGTTCTGACGGCTTTGTAACGAGATATGTAACATTTGCAAATAAACGCACGTTTCATTTTTGCGTTTAAATGTAAAACTTATGTGTTATATTGCGAAAGTTACGCATTTAATCTCAAATGTTTTTCCGTTATATCAAGAAAGTGGCGTGTTTATTTGCAAAAAATTAGCGTTTAAATGCTAAGATTATAAAACTTATTACACAATGAAATACTTTCTGTGATGGTTCATGCGAAGGTAGTGACTTTGCATAAATCTTTTTCTGCAATGATCGCTATAGCACCCATGAATCATCGAGGATAGCATTATAAATTTACGTCTATCTTTTGAAAAAAAGTAATTTATCACCAAGCTTATGTTGATTGAGGTGGGACCTGAGGAGCTTTTTTATGTGTAGCATCTTTAGTAATTGAGATAACAGGCTATGTATCTGAAGGACTGAAGCTAGTCATACTCCATAGTCATACATGACCAATGAAAGTCATAACTGCATGGTTAGCAAAGTATTTTCTTCCATCGTTCAAACTTGCTTTGTGTTATGCTCCCAATTATATACTAAAAATTTAAGCTCCCCTAGCATCTGGAAAACCCTGATTATATAAAAGCTCTGTATCTGAAGCAAGCCACTAATCAATAGCTACGTTATGAATTTAACAAATCTGAATCAATAGTTACATTTTAACTACCGGTAACCCATCTTTACCTAGTTTATATAAACCAAGAAATTACTATTGAACTTTCATATTTCGAACTCTGATATCACAGATACAATGGGTATGAAGTGATTTAATTATATGTACATTTTCCAGTGTTTTTGCCTGTGATAACACTATGTATCGATTTTGTACTACATAACCCATAACGTCAAATTGGGGCGCCAGTGGGGTTTGCTTATTTATATTTAAACAGTTAATCGTACAATGGCTTAAAATTATATAAATATAAGTAATAAGGAATCATTCCTTGAATATTATGAGGTGATAATTTCGGTCGGGCGTGATCAAATCTATCATAAAGCCCTTCGGGCTTTATTGGATTTGATCACGCCCCGACTGAAATTATCAACTCATAATACTCAAAAAGAATGATTCCTTATTCCTTATCTCGAAGTTTTCAACCATTTTTTTAAACATAACGAGGTTTGACTGTATAAGCTGATGAGTATTGACCAGTTACCGGTATATGTGTGATCAGCTCTACAAACCTTAATCTTATCAAGCATCATCTTGGTGTGCTAAGAAATAGTTATAACAGGATAAATAGTCGAAATAAGTCATAATGATGGCTTTTATCTCATTACCTTAAGTCATAATGATAACCTTTTTAAGACTTTCTGTTTCAGAAGTTAAAATAATGAGTTCTTTAAATTCTCATAACAATTTTTATGTTATATCAAGTTATTCCAACTTCATACAAGTACATGTATATCCAGTTAACATAAAAAGAAGATTCAAATAACTTATACATGTGTATATAAATAAATCTTTTTAGAATGGTTGGTTTGTAGGTTTGTGTGCAAACTGAGGCACCATTACCCAATGACAGAATATCACTACATTATCTCCAGAGATTTTTCTCTGGGTATAAGTCATAAAATTTCATTAAAACATGGACAGAAAATCAGATCATTTTAAGAAGTCATTGTTGGGTGGTTTCATCTTGACAGTGACCTCTCCTTGACCTCTGTGTTTTCTTCCTGGAAGTCTGCCAAGGTTTGCCGAAACTCATTGATGTAGTTAAATTGCTGGGAAGAAGAACAAAATATGCTCCGTTTTTGTTTGCTCTACACAACATTACATATTGTCATATAGCCTTTTAAATTGTCATAATGATTCATCAAATTATTGACTAAAATCTGCATCTATCAAAACTTTATGGCAAAATGTTTCTCAATGGTATCATAAATGAGGAAAGATGTTCACTTAAAGTGTGTCATTTATCTTATACCAGAATTTGGAAGAAAAAAAATCTTAAGATTATCGAACTGTGATTTTTTGTTTGAACAGAATCAGTTAATTATGAATAAAAGAATTGATTAAGAACAAACCTTAACAGTTTGAACAGCTCTTGGCCCTCTCAGTTCTTTCATTTTTTCTATTGCTTTCTCAGGGGTCATCTCAGAATCTAGAGCCATCAAGAAGCAGGCAGCAACTAATAAAAAATCAAAGTACTGAAGTACTGACGGGAGTTGATTTTATAGATTATTATTTATTTTAGAATCAACTATCATAATGTTATTTTGCATGGCAAGTGGTTTCTTATATATATTTGATTTACGCACATTTTTTATAATATGAGTACTCGGACTCTTCCGAAAAGAATTTCGAGAAAACCCCATATGAATCATATCGTGTAATATTTAAAAATACTATTAATTCCATCAACGTATGTATCAGTAATCGAAATATTTCTGAAAAATTGTATGGATCCAAGCACTATTGAACTCTAGCTTCGTTCAACCAGACGCCTGGTTGTCTCCGTTAATCTCCGACAAGCAAGAGAAATTCTCTGCTTGTCGAAGATTTACGGAAACCACCGATAGTCTGGTTGAACGATACTATAGTAAATTCTAGCGTAGGAATACATACCACTACAAAAAATGTCTAAATTGTTTTCTACCATTTAAAATCTGACTATTTTCAAGGTATCAATAAATAAATTTCCTTGAAAAACAATGCTTCAGAATTCATTACAGCGAATTTATCAATTATTTCCGATAACTAAGTTTTGTCAGCGGTGATGATTTGTGCTTAGGTCCAAACCCTTTTTCACTTTCGGTTTGCCAGAGTAACTGCATAGGAGAGTTGATTAAAATCAACTCCCAAAAATGAAATCATGTAACTTATTTAATTAAACAGAATTTATGAATCAAATTGATAAGCTTTGAGGTATAGAAAAAAATTCTTACCCACACAAGATCTCCCCAATCCTCCATAGCAACTGAAGGGAAAAAATAGCCACTAAATAGAATACAAAATATGGCACAACACATGCAAACAAACAAAACGACTTAAGGTCAAGGTTTCTATAAACAACAAGGTCACTGGCATCCTTTGTGCAAGGTATGTGCCCCTGATGAAGTTATGTACTAGACATCAAAGGGGAGGAAGAAGGGGGGGGGGGGGGGGTAGTTGAATGGGGTGAAATAGGTGGATTAATTACTATGAATACATGTGACAGGTGGTGAAAAGTCATATCTCAGCTGGGACTCAAACCAGGGCCTATTATGTACGGTGCCAGCGTTCTAACCACTGGGCAAATGAGACCCGATATATTGAATGACAGTCACACATACACCCTTTAACTTGGTGATATGTAGTAGAGAGACACTATACTCTATGCAAAATTTGCTCTTTAATTAAATGTAACATTTAGCAGCAAACAATCCATGAAACCATGTACATACTGTATAATGGGCTTTTTCTTATTGTTGAGTATAATCTTGAGTTCCTCCAATATCTTCATCAGCTGACCAGTAGTGGGTGGCTGTCCGTCAGGGAAGGGGAAATGATGGACGGTGAGACCTGCACCAGTCATCTCATGAAGTAGCCATTGGACGCGGTATTTACTGAGCTCACCCTTACTGCACAGACAAACCACATCTTGTACCCCCTCAGACAGCAGACACTCTGAAAAAATAACCATACTGGTAGTACATGTGTGGTAGAGTTAGATATATGGCATTCCTATTAGCTCTGGCTGGTGGGTTAATCCTTTAGCTCGATTGTTAGAGTGCTAAGATTGCATGCCAGAGGACCCAGATTCAAACCCAAGCAGAGGCAACATTTGTCTCTGCTACACATGTACATAGAAAGTCATATTCTTTTATCCTATTCCAAAATCAAGTTTTGGAGAGCATTAATAATTCTCCTTCGGTTAAATATACACATATATGTATATGATGAGATATATTAAGAATCATAAGATAGAATCTCTCTAGTTATGGTACTCTGCATATTGTACATATTGCATCACTCTTATAACAGCAGTAACAAGAGACATTTACTTAAACAATAAAATGTGTTAGCGGGTTATGTAATTTTTTCTGCAATGAGCGCTACCTTCATAACTTGCATGAATCATCAAAGAAAGCATTCTATTGTTTATACTGTATTAACATCTACCTTTTAACCAATTAATAAATTGATTGTGAAAAGTTAGGAAAATTCACTAAATTACCGGTTATGTTAATTTACTTAAGTATGTTAGCTAGAAGAAACTGCCAAATTGTCTCCTGTGAGACTTTGAGTCTGACATCATCATGATTATATAATGCAATCTGTGGTTTTTCTTAGGTCACTGTAGGTTTCGACCAATGATGTATAGGGCGTGTCAGTTTCAGTCCTGTCACTTTCTTGTCAGTTTCAGGCACTGTAGATTTCGACCAATCAATAAATGGGGCATGTAGATTTCAGTCTGGCTGTTTCTATAGAGCTATGAATTAACTATAAGTTTCTGTAAGAAACAGAGGAAATAATACTTGATAAATGTAAATATATATATTTTCATATCTTAGCAAAAGTTGAAACCTTTGTCACTACAACTAAAAGACATACCTGGTATTCGTTTTATCTAATGCTTAAGGATTTTAATAATCAATGTACATTTATAAGATATAATTCAAGGTATTATTTTTCATTTTTTCAATATAACTTCTACTAAAATTTCCAGTGCCAGATAACTTGGTGGGTAGAGCACCTGACTGATTGGGAGATTCTAGGGGCCTGATCGAGTACAAATCTCGCATTTTTTGGTGCCATAATCATGCAATCACTGGATTTGAAAATTTACCAATAACTACTGCCAAGGAAAGAACTTCAGTAAGTGATTTTTAAGGGTAAAGACAATTTACAGGAAGAAATTTTGTGATGGTCAGACCAGTTGGTTGCCAGTGCCTGAAAGCTTAGTTGCCAATAGTTGGTAGAGCACCTGACTAAAACGAGATTAAAGGGGGCATGGGTTTGAATTACAGTCTAGTTGATTATTAATTTTCTCATTCCTTTACTGCTGTATAAATGTATATAATACTTCTTTATCAAAATCATAGTGAATATTAACATCAATTAATAGCATATATATTTTATGAATACCTGGTATTCATTTGATCAGGGACACAAATACTAAAAAAATGTGTATATGTATAAATCTACATGCATCTGTAATGGAATGGGAGAAAAAATGACAGACCAAACTAAGATTATAACTTGTGTTCCCTGAATCTCATGTCTGGTCCTCTACCAACTGAGCTATCTGGTGCCAGCATTTGAACAGTTCTGACAATCACATTCCTCTCTCTTAAATGACCTTTGCCCTCGAACAGATATCTCCAGATTAAATTCTATCCCTTGGTAGGATCAACTTATATTCAACTGTCAGTCCCATGTACGGGTTGGCATGGCACCAAATTAATGTAACAGGATGCATGATATAATGACAAACCAGACTGGTAAATTCAAACTCTGGTCCTCAGAATTTCTATTTTGGTACTCTACCAACTTAGCTGTCTGGTTTCAGTTTTTGAACCAGTCTGTCACATATTCTTAATATTATCTATAAAACGAAATCTTACTTATGTCATTTTGAAGAGATCTCCATACATCTTTGAAGCGACAACCTATAAATAGAAAAGGTTTGTTATTACAATAAATATAAACTTCAGCAATTACACCTCTAATACATTCATACATGATCTTATCAGAGACATAATTAACAGAGATAGGTAACAGATCGAAATCTTGTGGTCCCTATTGTAAAGTATTCCCAGTTTAAATCAGTATATCTTTCAAATAAACAATTATATCGAAATATAAACAGCTAACACCTATTACCAAAACATTCAAAATATTATAATATTTTCATGAGTTTATGTCTTATAAACAATATTAAAAGAGGAGGTTTTGGTGGCAGTTTAGATACCCGTCGTCCGAGATTTCGCCGATGTTTTATAGCCGGCCAATATATTTTCTAAATATTGATCTTATTTTCCAATTTTATTGTTTCAAAAATGTCTAAAACCTAGTATGCCTATTTTTCAAAAAACAATATACTTTTGGTTTTTAAAATGAACTTGCCAGGTAGTGATGTGACGCCCAATGGAGTTTCAAATCCATAACATGTCAGGTCTAACCTATGTGTAGAAACAAAATAAATATAGACCTAATCTCTGTTATAGTTTCTCCCTATTATCAGTTTATGTCAATAAAATTGTAAGTTTCTGTACATATACTGCAGAAGAGTTCGATATCGCGGTATACTTAGTTTACCAAGATATTTCCAGTGGTGACAAATCAACTTCTCCTGTGTCATCATCCGAAGAATCGAATCCAGACCCAGAAGCATCGGCCATTTCATCAGAATTTGTTGTTGCTGGTTCAACTTTCATTTTTATAAAGAATTTTGAATTTCGCGCTACTTTCAAAATTCACTTTCACTTTCCCAAAATTATTTTTCAAAGAATATATTAAGTTTGATTGAATTAAGAACTGTAGTTAAAAGGTGTCATTTTTAATATATACTTCATATCTTTTCAACTTACATAAAATAAAAAATGAAATACCACGATGTGTTCCGAATAATCTCTCGTTGGAAACAACCAAGATGGCGGGATAGGATATAAACATTCAGATTAGCATTAGATTTTTTCTCTCTTTGGTAAGAATGGAGTCGTTTGATCAAAAGAAAATCTTTTTAACGTACTGTATATATGTGTATTTTATATTATTTTAATAGATGATTGTAATTATGATTGTTCATTTTAAAAAAACAATAATCCATTCAAACTAATCCATGTCCTCTACGTCACAGAGCACCTGCCATATGCAGGGTTTTATTTAAACAGTTTTATTGTATAATCATTTTTTTCATTGAAAAGAGAAAGTCATTGTTAATACCATGACATATTCACCGTATTGAAATACGGTATGACTTTTCCATTAAAATTTTGACAAAACAACTCATGTATAATTACTGTGTTATACAAGATATCCTTGATTCATATTTTGCTAAATTACCCAATGATCATAAATACCTCAGACTTCAAACAATGTTCATTCAAAAGTAAAATTTCCAAGATTTCTCTTTGAGATGCCATCTCTAGCTTATCAGGTTCAGGTTGCAATACATCGGCTAAAATTAATTAATGGAGTCTACAGGGTTTCATACCTGTTTCTCCCATATTGTGCAGGAGACTACCGCAGAACGGCTTAAGAATCTAAAATCTCCCACATCCAACCAATCTCCTGCGCAGGAGACTAAATTCCTGCACTAAATTCTCTCACAAACATATTTTCTTCCCCAATAACATCCCCCACACTTGTGTATCTTGAAATGATGAATTCAAATGCTATTTCAATAACCACTGAGGATTTTTTGTAATTTTGTCTAAAAATCTGCTATAAATTGTTTGAATTAATCAAAGTCTATTCAAGAACTGTTTACCGTGATCAATGTATGACATGTTTTCATCATAGTTTACTTTTTATGATTACCTCTGGTTTTGACTAATATCAGTTATGCCTTATAAAAAGATAAGTTAAAGCTTTAAACACTTAAATATATTAAACACCTAGATTTTACTCTGAAACAGCAAAGAATAAAATACACTGCCATTGATGTCACTTGACAGGTAAAGTACCCAAGCCACATGCAAATGTTGTTTACGCAAATTCCCCCCCCCCCCCCCCCCCCCCCCCTTTTGTCAGGTTGGTGAATGGTGAGGGGGAGATTCTCCCACATAGTAGCTTTGAAAGGTTAACAGGTATGGGGTTTTTGCATTGAACAGTACCCGAATGATAACGTTGAAATATGTGTGAGACATTCTGAGTGACTTCCAAATAGAGAAAAGCTGTCAATATTTCCCATTATTAATCCCTGTAAGAAAACTGTTTTCGTTCATGTTCTTGTTCCAAAGTATACCTTTTGCAATACATGTACTTGCAGTATTTCTGTTATTGTGAAAAGGTATTTTTATTATGCTGAAGTTAATTTATTTTAAAATTTGTATGTGAAAGCAGATTAGCAATGCATAACATAACGGGAAACTTTGCCAAACAATATTTATATATTTATTCTTTGCAGGCATCATGCCCAGTACCATTGTGCCAATCAATCTGACCAGGAGCCATTCTATGAAGGCGGCTCCTGAGGGTCTGAGATATGGCAATTTTGAGGGCATTGTCTACCTTCCACCAGTGAAGTCAGACTCGTCTTTAGGTGTCCAGAGTTATTCCAAGTATAACAATCAACAAATTTACAAGACCATTTGTGATTGGTTTGATTCTTGGAGGCCATGGCAGCAGAAGACTCTGTTGTATGGAATTGTAGACAGGTGAGAGCAGTTGTAAACAAAAAACCTAAGTGTGATACATTTTGATACATACAGAGCTTCCATTGCTCTGTGATACACCTATAAGGCACATGAGTACCAGTACTTTATTTTTGCGTACCGCCAATCTATTCATAATTTTAAAGTACAGTGTGTATTTTCATGGGTAGTATTATTTTGCTTAGGTGTTTTTGTGAAACATTGTTAACGAATCAATGATTTTTTGTCTTAAACAGGTGCAGCACAAGACAGCTTGATATCCTGGCTACCACTCTGGAGCCTGTCAAACACAGGGACTATGCAGCTGCCTACAAACTCCGCTACCCACTCTCTCCCTTCATGAACTCAAAGACTAGATCTGACATTCAGGAAAGTAGAACCCCATCCAAAGGAGGGAGCAGGCAGTCTTTGAGGAGCGAGAACAACAGTGTGTACACCATAGCCAGCATGTATGATGAAAAGGTTTTAATTGGGTCTCCTCAGAAGCAGCCTTCGACTGCACAGTCTCTCAAGTATGAGCAGGAGGATCTGTTGTCCGACTCCGCAGTCAGTTCAGTGCCCTCAACAGTCAATAAAGAAGGCACTGCGGGGACCATGGTGTCGGGAAAACTGGGAGTAATCAGAGAAAGAGCTGTCTTCTCAGAGAGGACAGAGTTATCTCCTGTTCACAACTTTGCCGACAACTTGGCAAGTACTATCATGCAGAGTGCCATGGAGGAAGTAGCTATATTGGAGAAGTTTGTGGAGAGAGAAAATACAATGTTTACTGAAGAGAGTAAGCCACCATCTAGGAGGTCCAGTCTGAAGAGGAGCCAGTCACTGACGGCTCGGAAGAAGTCGGATCTAAGTCTCATTCCTCCCCCAGGTAGGGAATTTCGAATCATCACTCCAGGCGTGCGGTCTATGGTGGAAAAGACTGAGCTGCCAAAACCAGGCACTGAGCTGACCAGAAGTCTTTCAAATATTTCGAGGAAAAGTGTGTCAAACCTTAGGTATGAGTTCTATGGAGCCCCTACTACTATCAGCACTCCTGATTTCTTCTCCAAAAGAGGACTGGCCAGAGAAGGTAAAGTTTGAACTAACTATGCTTGAGTCTTTTCAAATGTTTAAAACGATGAAAATTTCATGTTTTTAGTAAGAATTCTTAAGGTTTAAAATGTGTCCATTCTCAGGGGTTGTGTAAAAAATTTAAGAATTTGCAGACTTCTAATTATCCTCTTACTTTTTCAAGGTTCAATGCAGAAAGAGATTCGACATGGGCATGTGAAGAAGCCCAGGTATCTTCGAAATGTTCCCATTTCCTTACAGCGGTCATTTAAAGGAGTCAAGTGGTGGACAGAACAGCCTCATGAGGGAATGGTTTTCATGAAAGCCAAAAAGAAAGATCTGATTGCTCACTTCAAGGAGCAGCTTCTTAAAGTCTGGAATGTAAGTGGGGATTTTTTTTGGGGGGTGGGGGGGGGGGGGGGGTGGGGTGGGGGCTGTTACTATAGGGTAAAATTTTCAATTAGTTCATTTTATTATCATCATGTCAATATGTTTTAAAATTGGGGTTGTTTTTGCCAGTCTACTTACCATAACCAGTCAACTTTGATTAATATATATAAATTTTTTTTACATTGTATGTTATAAAATGGTATTGCAGAGAGAGGTAAATTTAACTTAATAGCCCATGTGTATAATATCAAAGGTTTTTAATTGTATAGTAAATTGTTAAATTTGTTTGTTTTTTTACCAGTGGCTTGATATGTGGGAGGATTATGAGAAGATTATTTTGCTGAAGGAAATTATTAAGATTGCTGGTTCAGAGGTGTTAAACTCCATGTATCACCATATACAACAGAGGTAAACAAAATATGAAAAAGATCATACTGATCATTTTTCATAACCACGATTAGGAATAATAATTCATAATTTCAGAAACACTAGTGCATGTACATGTGTATTTTTGAGACTTGAAAACTTAAATCAAAGTACTGAAGTACTGAAAGCCGGGCTCTTTTGGTGTGTCTTTATGCATATTGTGTAGTAAAGACTGAAAATATCAATCTCTCTCTCTCTCTCTCTCTAGATAGACAATTCATTCGAAATTTAAAAAAAAGAAACAAAATGCCAACACTTTTGACAAAACGTGGCTCTTTGTGTAACTATTTGGTATAGCGGAAGCTTTACCTTGACGCTGTTTGGTTTCTTGTTTATTTGTGCTATTTATAGTAACATTGGCAATTTGCCTATAGCCAGGACTCTGCTTTCAGCAGAGCCCGGCTAAAAATCACATAATGTTTAAATACCAGGATCTTTGTATGCATATGAAGACTGGACTGTTAGGGTTTCAGTTATACATTAGTTTTATCTTCTTTATTTGCAGACTCCGGGGTTCAAGAGACATAAACAGACTGTCAGACAAAATTCTCCTGTACATTTTTTCCTTGTTGATGCCAAAGGATGTGTACATTTCAGCTCAGGTACCTAATTAAATTCATTAAAAATGGTGACAATTAAATTTTTCCTGATAACAAAACACCCACTAATTTAAAGTACTTCACTTTTTGTAAATTATATATACACTCATCGTCGAAAACCCATGGTCAGTCTCGCTTCTCTTATGAGGTAAGAGAAGCGAGACCGACATTGGGTTTCCGACGGTGATATACACTTTACTTATATAAATTCATGTATTTGTCATTGTTTTGGTAGGTGTGTCGGCGATGGCGGTTCCTGTGTGCCACTGATAGTTTGTGGATGATCAAATGTCATGAACTAGGTAACAAATGTATAAGTTTTCCCCATAACACAGCAAAAAACTTCTGTCTTCAAGTGTTTTCAGTTTTGATGCATGCCAGTTTTCAAAGAAATGCTGAAAATATATAAATTTGAAGAACTTAATTTTCTTGTCATTTACATGTACTGGTAGTAGGAAAGTTTTATAAATCAAAGGTTTTATAGGTATACGATACAGGTATTCACAGATATTTCATTAATTAATGTTATGGACAAAGAACTTGACGTGTATTTTAGGGTTAGAGGAAGGAATAATGAACATGGAAGAAATAGTACTGAAGGCCAACACAAGGAAGATGGGAATTGACTGGCGGCTGGCTTATAATGAACTAAAGAGGCTGACTAACATGATGAAGAGAGAGGCCAGAGAGAGGGGTAATTAGAGGCTGTCCCTTTATTTATGACTTTTACAGAATGAATGGGGCTTTTAAAAGTCATAAATATACAAATTAAATGAATTACCAAATGAGTTATTAGGACATTATTATTAGCATTTCAGTACTATTGAGTTATGACTATTTTGTTCTGTAATGTCTTCTCTAAATATGTCTTGTAGAAAATGTTCACTTGTAAATTCTATCTATTTTTCCCCAACAGAGTTAGCTGCAAGAGAAGAAGCTGAGAGACTTCGACAACTGAGAGCTGAGCTAGAAGGTATACATATTTATCAATAACAATTACTTTAGGTATCATACATCAGATAATTTATAACAGAAAGTGCATTATTAAATAAAAAGCCATTTCGAAGTTTATGCTGCCAATAAATTGAATTGCAACATTTACATTATTACATGTATTGTATATGTGTATAAATGTAGCCTCAAAACGAAAAATAGTTTACCGAAAACCAAGTTTAGCCAGTAAGTAGTTTCAATGTTCAGTGTAAAAGAGGGTACAATTTGGGTTTTAACATTAAATTAAATATAGTTTGATTTTTAATTGCATGATGATATTAATGATTTTGCTTAAAATACATAATTTATGAATGATTACCTAATGACTGTGTTTATCAAGATATTAATGATTTTGCTTAAAATACATAATTTATGAATGATTACCTAATGACTGTGTTTATCAATTTGATATCATAACCTTTGACATTAATTGCGACTGCATTCATAAATCTTAATGATTTAGTGTTTTTTATATCCTACTTACATGTAATTTTATCAGTATTAGTATAATGTTGCTACTATGCCTTATTTCAATACATGTCCTAGTCAGTTCATTCATTTTAGTTTTTTTTTAAATTTAAACATATTTTTTTAAGCTTTTTATACTTAAATATTAGTACTTATTATGATAGAACTCATAATTGAAGACTTTTTTCATTTACTAAAATGACAAAATAAAATTGATTTTACGTAACAGTACACATTTTTTTGAGCCCATTATATGAATGATAAATTGCATGAAATCAACCCTATATTTATGAAAATCAAATCATTATATTCTATGATAAATGCATGTGATTGAATTCCTTGAATGATAAATGCATGTGATATATGACTTGAATCAGCTTTTGATTTTTAATGATAAATGCATGCAGCAGTCTTAAACATCAGCGGAAGACCCTGTGTCTCTAAATGTGTGTTCTCCTTTCTGTTCCAGTTTGCTTTCTCTTCTAACGTTGCAATGTAAGACATGATACGATGGCCAAAAGGCAGACTGTGCATTATAATTTCTACAAAAAAAATTTTTACTATTTTTAAAAAAAATATTTTTTAAAATGGGTTGGGGGGGGGGGGTGAGGTTGCTGGCACAGCCTGCCTTGTTGATGTTGTTGCATGGCTGTTATATTTTACATGTCTTGTGTGTGACTTGATGTGGATAAGTCAGATTTTACATATTTTAAAATAGTGAAGTGTTTGGCTCATACTTTACATAGGAATTTTTTTGAAGCGACTATAGATGCCAGAAATTTTTGTTATTTTATGAAAAATTACCTTGACTTTGAAATAAGTGCGTATTTGTTTATCATTATTGAGAGTACAGTCATGTAAGTTGCCATTTATAGTTCCTAAACATTGGGTGTGGTGAGAATGAGGTTTGTAAAACTTTTTTTTACAGCATGTTATCAATTGTAGTAGAATATCTTTTAAACATGAAATTTATTACACCATTAACTTGTTGGAATGCAATTACAAATATTTTTATGGGTCACAACTTATTTCAGAAACAGATCAATCATGATTTATGACAAACGCTGTTAATTAATGAGCACTTAACAAGAAAACAATTAGGACATGTCATGTGTTGTAGGTTATGCATGATTAGAATTGGACACAGATCAATTATTAATTCTATTTTGAAATGTCGAATTTCCATAGAAATCATTGATGGATCAAACAGGAATGGTTTCATAACACTGAATCAAAAATTATCAAGTTACATAAACTAGAAACTATAAGATTTCTGTCAATAACAGTGAATTATATGTAAATTCTAAAACGTGCCCAAAAAAAAATACAATTTATGAGAGCTCGTTCATTTTGATCAACTTTTTGAAATGTTCTTTTTTTTCTCTTAATTTATCTTCTGATAATTTTTTCCCTTCCCTTTACAAATATTAGTACAGTGTAGAAACATAAAAGATTCAGGATCTGAATAAGTTAGAAATATTTAGACATCTGAGGGTGTCTGCCAGACTTGCCAACCTCCGACATGTGAAAATCTGGTCATGACCAGATTTGGAAAGTAAAAAATCTGGTCATAGCGCGTAACGACATTCACGACATATTGACCATGCATTTCATAGGTATATACAATAGAAATATGTGTTAAAAACTTATGTGTAATGCTTTATTGCAAAGAAGCATTTTAACTAACAGTTGCTGATTTTGAATTTTGCAAAGTGATCTGACACAGAAAATGGTAGGTTGTGTTCAGCTAAAAAAAATGCAAAAAGAGTTTCTGCTACATTAACCTTGCTTTTGAACTCTGTAAATGATGGCATGAAAGTAGTAAGTGACTTGGAAGAGTTATGTGTATTAAAAAGCATCCTATACATGACTTAGCGTTTTTGAATGTTTAGTCAGATCATTTTGGGCACACAATCCAATATTCAAATGTGCGTTGTATAGAACATAAAAGCCTCGTTTTGTACTCGATTACTTTGTTTTACTTATGGGAATTCATTTTCCCAGATATGTTGATAGGTACAAAAATATCGTTTTCTTTTTGTTGGTTTTGATTCCGCTGGCCCCGATGAAGACCTTTTCTTATTGGAAGCCATCACACTTAATGATTTAAACCTTCGCTTAGTCAAAACAACTCACGATAATAATTACACATAATGTGTCTGTTATAGCCATCGGCATTGTTTACGTGTTACGTAAATCCAAGCTCAGCTTGGGTTCATAACTGGAAGTCAAACGCGCAACGTAATTTACGAACCAAATCCGGAAATCGGGAGATTTTCGGGTTGTTCGACAAAAATCGGGTGAAAAGCATGACCCGCCGGGTCATAAAAAATAATCGGGTGAAGGGTTGAAAAATCGGGTGTGACCCGACGAAATCGGGTCAGTTGGCAAGTATGGTGTCTGGATTGAATGGGTGGATTAAATATGAATAAATGTATCTAACATCATGCCCTCTGGCATCTTGCATATAAGGGTAGATTTAATATCAATTCAGTTATGTGATTGAAAGGCTAAAATTGTTACCCATTACTTCAGTGCATTCAACTTTGAGATCCACCTCTGACTTTATGGAAGAGAGGGTTTAGTAGACTGAACACAGCTCTATCTGATATATATACATGACTATATTATAGATATTGCCTACACCCATGTAACTTACTGTAATCACCTTTACTGGTGGAGAGAGATTTAGATATATTTGCATGTTGGGAAATCTCAGAATTCATTATAATTATTTTTAGTTGTATGTAGATCTATAAACAGCCTTTTAATATAGTGATATGCAATAGC
Source organism: Magallana angulata (assembly GCF_025612915.1). NCBI lineage: Eukaryota > Metazoa > Mollusca > Bivalvia > Ostreida > Ostreidae > Magallana > Magallana angulata. Next base: position 16,057,092 of record NC_069113.1, read on the forward strand.
TGTGAACTATATTGTTTCTTAAAAAGAAAATACTAAATAAATTTCCGTTTTATTTACGTTTATTTGGTTTAGCTTTATGTTGTACATTTACTCCAATTAAAACTTAATTATTACAGTAAAGTGAATTCATTTCATTTAATTTCCAATTGATTTTCAAGAAAGAAACAATTGGCTGCAATACAAATTATTTTATTGTTTTATATTTGGTCATTGTTTTATGTTTCGATCAGCAAAGAATTTAATTTCAGGTGATAAACAAAATATAGATTCTACCCATACAATAAATCAGGTTGCCTCAGAGCAACCTCCGAAATTTCAGCTGAGATCTGAAGACATTTTAATTCAGTACCAGAGGATGTTTAACTATGATGTCTACACTCCTCCCACAACAGCAGGTACTCTAAGGGAGATGACTCTGTATATAGCCACAGTCCTTAGAAAGAGTTATCACCCTTGCTTTTGAGATATTGAGTGATTTTATACTACACCCTCTAGCTTATATAATAATTTTCCCCTTTATTGCTTTAGAATACATACACAGAAATATATATTTTGTAGATTGCTTAGTCTGTACTCAATCTGTAGGTAGCTTTTATATAATTTTTTTTTTTTTTGTATGTCATGGACATGTACTGGTTTAATGTTCTCTCAGACTGATATATATTACAATAAAGTTAGTTAACAATTTTATGTTTTTTTAAGTACAGTTTCTTTGACGATATTAAACTAACCAGTTGTTTATACATTTATGATATATGCACTAATTCTTTGAAAATGTTGTTGTTTAAAATATTTGTATTTTAAAACAGGTAGTTTTTCCTCGCATTCCTTTATTATAATCCATACAGTTTAATATGACTTTGATTTTGGCACCTAGATCTACCCTGTTATCTGAAAATGTTCATGTTTCTGGGTATGCTGTGAAATCATTAGAATTCATGGTGGCTAACAATTTCATGGAACGTTTTATATTTGTTGGTAGCCCTCCCCCACAAATTTACATCCTCGATGAAAACACATTTTGAAATAGTTTTTTTACTGAAACTGAATACCGATGCATCACAGAAATTACATCCCCATAAATAATAAAAATCATACAATCCATGAAAATTAACTCCCACAAATTTAATTGATTCCACAGTTAAAATAGTACATGCAACCAAAAAATTTTACAGATGTGTATGTCTTGATAATCTGCTACATGCAAATGCTTATAGATCCTAACTATCTTTGTCTTTATAGATTAAATGTATTAAATAGCATAAGTTATATAACAAATTAAATAAAGACATCATTATTGATAATATTCTTTCCCACTGTCTAGTTTATGGTACAAAAATGAAAAAAAGTGATGTCCAGCTAGCACAAGACAACCGAATGGTTTAGCAAGTATTTTCTTCAGTCATCAGGTTTTCAGGACAGTGAAATATGTAATAAAGAATAATTTAGCTAGAACTTTTCTAAGATTGATAACTGCTAGATTGCACAAATACCGGTACTTTTTGCATCAAAATTTTTTTCTTAATCCTTAATTATCAATGAGTTTTACTAAAATTCAAACAAATGTAATTGCTTCCAAATGTAAAAAACATGATCTTTTATACATGGCTGAAATTTTAACCTGCTATATAGAGTACATGTATATCCTTCTGAACCCCTGACTTTATTGATAACATGACTTTCGATGATAAACAAGTTGACTGTATTTAGGAGATAATGCTATTATAATACGTCATATAGTGAAAAATAGGAGAAAGAAAAGAAAGATTGTATGCGTGTCCAAGTCGTAATCCTCAAAATCTGAACTGTATATTCATTGATTTTTAATTACAAAATGTAGCAAACCTAATAGCCATGCAATGCACTGCTATTTTTTGTAGTAGTTTGTTTTTTATATAAAAATGCTTTGCTCATTATGTACATAAAAATGCAACGCTTTGCTTGAAGTTATATTTCTTTGTTTATAAACTTTCTGAAATACATGCATGTATAATAATTTAATGTTTAATTCTTGAATATTGGAATAAAACAGTCTTTTATTTATTCATTTTTTTACATTATTGACTCATATTAGTGAAATTGCAATAAATAATACTTGTACATGTGCTTGTAATTGTTACCAGGTACTTTATACTGAGTTTACTGATGAAAATACACTGTCATTATTTTGATATTTGAAGATGATGTTGTATGTGTTAACATTCATTTTGAAATGACCATTTCAGATGATAGAAGAAACATTTCTACTGCACAAGGTAGCAAAATGTGCTTTGTATTCAATGATTATAGAATTGTGTATTCTTTATACCTGTAGAAGTTTATAGAAGTGTTATGTAGCTAGTATTATAAAGAATAATTATACGCATTGAAATATATATTATCATAGTTAAACACAGTAAAACAGAACCCTAGAAGACCAAAACATTTATAGAGTGGAGTCTAGCTCTATAATCTGAATACCAATAATCTTTACATGTGAACTGCACAATAAATTATATTTGAAAATTTTTTTTTATCAAAATGATGTAAAAAAAAGTTCTAAATTTTCAGATGTATCTCTGCAAGGGTTTTGTTTTATGCAAGTAATGACTTGTAAAATTTTACAATTTCTTTGTTTGGAAAACACCAAAAGTAATTTACTAGTTCAATATGAGCATGGATATATCATGAATTCACAGTTATAGCAAAGTTTTATATGGGTCCTTGGCAATTAACATCCTGTACAATTGTTTGTAAAACAAACTTGGAAGTAAAAAAATTTTCGGTATCAAAGGGAATTCATTCTGTCTCTCATAGTTCTTAAAAATAACAAAATTTCATTACACCTTTCAGGATAAATGTTTAAGGCCAGGCTCACATACATTGTATCAATCTATACTCTTAATGCAAAAACTTATATTTTAATTAACCAGGCATGTTTTGATATTACATGTAATACATACCCCAGTCATTAAACTTTTTCTGATAGGATAACTTGTAACTAAAACAAGTATATTGCATATTCACTTGTATATGCTTTGTATTTCTACAAATTAGCTGTATTTACCAGAATATATGCAGTAAGGGATAGCCAAGGAAAGGAACAGTTACAATGTACCAAGACTTTGCTAATCTGGTCTCCAAATCAGACTGCTTGGACATAGTAAATTTATTGTAATTTATGCCAAATTTCATCCATCTCTGTGAAGGTTTTTTTTTAATGTAATTCTGTTTTACTCTTTATACATAAAAGTGCTGCAGTAGATAGAATTGTGTTGCAGAATTAATCATTTTAATATGCTTATTATAGCATTCATTTGTACAGAAAGCATGATGAAAACCAGGTCAATTTTCTGCACTCTCCCATTGCTAGAGAGTGTGAGGGAGCAGAATTTAATTACATCTTACGTAAATTATTAATTACAAATGTCATTAGAGCTTTGAACCTTCAAACTGCTTTTGTCTCTTTCTTTTGATATTGAGGTCAAAGATTTGCTTAATTTGTCATTTTCTCATCTTTCATGTAGAATTTTATAAGACCGATTTAGAAAAAAATTTTTGTTTCAAGACATCAGTTGTTGATTTCATCAAATAGTCTGCCTACACAACCATCAACGGTTAACCACATTTCAGATTTCACGCAGCCTTGCACATTTTCTCCCCCATCAAAATTTGTTAAACAAATCTTATCCAAATACTAAACTTCCAAATGCTTTGCTATTACTGGACCCATTTTCTTTTTACAGTGATTTTTCATGTAATTATTCAGATTAGAAACTAATTAAGAAATATATATACAAACAAATTTTGATGAAATAATATTTATTTGTTACATTTGCGTCACCAGGAGGACATTTATTATTTAGGTTTATCTTTTAAAGTCTTTGAAGTCCTATGAATAATGCTGAGAACATTACCCTTTGTTTGTTGCTAATTTAGAAAAGATATAATGATGAATAAATGCTTAAATTCTTTTTAAACAATGCTTTTTTTTTAAATTTTAACTGTTGTCATGCTAGTTAACTTGAGGGTGAAATGAAAATTTTTGTCTCCCTGTTCATTTAAAGTTTATTGGTATTTAAAAGATATTTGAAAATTATGCCATAATTTCTTTGTTACCTTAAAATTTCTCTTTAAAATTCAAAGTATATTTTTTGATGCAGTATTGGTAGAAAAGAATATATGAAAAATATTAGCCATGGACATGAAGAATTGATATTGTTATTTTACAGTTGATATTGAGGTTAAGCGGGGTACTCAAGCTGCAATTGAGCAAGAAGAGGCTGAGAGAAGGCAGAGAGAGGAGGCAAGAAAGAGAGAGAAGTATGCCATCAAATTTAAGAGAGAAAGAAAAGAGGATGCCAACAAAATAGAAGAGGATGCAAAAAGTGATGAAGGAGATGATGTGTCTGATGAAGACCTCTCTCAGTATGGAGATTTTGTATATCAGGCATGTGAAGAGGAAGATGATGATCTAGGTTTGTTACTTTTGTAGTTCTTTTGACAGTAAATGCCCAACTACCAGTAGTACAGTAAAACACAGTTATAGTGAACATGCTTATAATGAATTGATGCTTACAGCAAAGTGATTTTCATTCCCAGGGACTCTATTACATGTTGTCAACTTGGCGGATATAACGAATTGTGCTTATAACATAGTAAAATCGCCCATCCCTGGCACTTCATATAAGCATGTTTTACTGTATGTTAGAATACATGTACTACCATAAATTCACAGCCCTTTTATGAGATTTTTAGTGCTGTACATGCAGTTAAATGAAATACTGATAATGAATTAATCTAAATTTGCAGATGAAAGAGAGCAAACCAGATCTCAGCCATATTGGAAACCATTAAGAAAATCTGGGGCAAATGACAAACCAAAAGAACTGGAGAAGATTGAGGCAGACCACCAAATGGAGCAGAAGCAAAGAGAGAAAGAAGAGAAGAAGAGATACCTAGCAAGGAAGCAGAAGACTAATGTCAGGTATTAAATTTAAAATGATACTTTATTACCCAGTAATATAACATGTACATTCACAAGGCTTTAACAGGGCGTAGTTAATGGTCATTGCCATTTTTAGGCTATATTTACCTTCTTTTGATAGAGAGCCTTTTATAAAGATTTAAGGAAAATGTTCCAATTCTAAAGGCAAAATGTTTGGATTTTTTCTTTACTTGATGACAATTTATGGTCAAAAATATCATATTTAAATGTTTAAGCTAGATTTGATGGAAACTGTGCTGACCACTTAGCATTCTGAAAATTGCATTTGACTTGAGTTTAGGGAAAATGTTTTTAAAATCAATAAACTTTTAAACAAAGTTGAACCTCAATGTTTATGAAGTTCTGTGTCATTGGTTAAAGGTCATTAAAATATGATGCCATGCAGTACTACGTAGTATGTTAAGGCATGTTGAAAATAGACATATTCAATAATTGTCAAAGGGATTTTTTTCATTACATTAATATTTATGTATTTATACTTTTGTCAAAAGTGCTTTACAAGAACAGAAGGACATAGAATATGAAATCAAGGTCATTGCTTTTGTTTGTTCCATATTAAAATAAGGGGTTGGTAGAAAAGAAAGTTCACAAGAATGTAGGTTGTACACGTATTAGGTTCAGAGTGTAGTAGAAGCATGAGACAATTGGACTTCCCATTCTATTTGTGGCTTAAATTTCAAATAAATCACACAACAAATAAAGGAATTGCTTGTTTCCATATAAGTACGTCTTCTCTTAAAATGAAAATTAAAACAAACCCACTAATTAATATTAAGTGTGAAAGAAATTGATGAATCCATAATTTGATAGAATGGGATGTTGAGTGATGAGTGTACTTCCTCTGTTCAGTATTAATTTTCGCAAAAATGAAAAAGAGTGTTTCTGGACAGTACAGGTATTTTATTTAAGGAAACTGCCATCCATAATTTCTAAAATGAAATGCCAAAAGTGATGTTTATGGTTAAAATTTCTCATTGTGTTGCTAATGAATTGGCAAAAACAATCAAAAATTATTTCAATTTTTTCTTTTTTTTGGTTGGAAAATGAGATTTATCATTGTCAAGAGTAAATTTTGGATGGTAGTAACAGTGGATGAGTTAAACTTTTAGAAATTAAATGTACAAACTTTTAGAAATTAAATGTACTTTTGTTTTCTATAGCGAGTTGAAATCAATGGTAAAGCAAAAACCTCAGCCAAGAAAACCAAAAGACGAGCTAGCTCTAGATGTGAGGACAGATCTGGTACAGGCAGAGGATTTACTGGTATGACAGTTTGTCGTTTACTGTCCTATCAAGATAGTTTCACCCAAGGATTAGATATATACTTCCATAAATATTTCCTGAAAGAGAAAAATGAATTGGTTACATACATTCTCAATTCACTATGAAAGGATTTGATAGTAACCATTTTTTTGTATTTATATTGTCTAACTTATTGCCTGATAGAAATCCAATACCTAGCCTGAATATTTCCTTGGGCCATCCTTAAAAAAATTTTGTTTAGAATTGCTGCCAGAAGGTTTCTAGACACAGGAGGAAGAGTGGGAAATTCATGTCTATTTTTCAAACTTGAAGTTCAGCTAATTAAAATGGGTAATAAATAAACATCTCCATTTTAAAAAAAAAAATATTTTTTGTAATAAAATTTTATCTCAGGGTTGTCTATAAGACCCGTGAGGTGGGGAATTCCCCCACTTACAATGCCTTAATTACCAGGCTATTTTTGCATTTCAAACACAAAATAGCTATAAGCAAGACCCCCAGACCCCCATCTACTTTTTCATTTCCTCCTTCTACTTCAATTTTTAGAGACAACCCTGTTATCAGCGTTGGGTATATTTCAATGAGGCGAGACGCAATTCCAAACAAACATTGATTTTATTTTGGCCTTGTATCCAGTATCATCTCGTTTGGAAAATGATATCCAAAATATAATTCAAGCAATTTATATAAACAAGCAAGCTACCAATTAAAAAATAAACTTCCTGTATTAACCGAATATGCTGGAAAAGAATTTTTCTACTTCATGATAAAAAGTACATACATTTTACTCAGGCTGGCATTGCAAAATGTTTGATTCATTGAAGACAAGGATTAAGATAGCTAGTTTCAATAAACATATCATTAGTTTCTTATTTTTATAAACTTAAAGCCATTCATTTGATATTTTATCACTTGCATTTTGATGATGAATTTGTGTCTTAAGTTGGTTTTTTTTTTTTACCTCTTTAAGGGCTTGTTGATCAATACCTAAGCTTACAAAGCATTTCATATCTCTTTAGTCCAAATCAGTCAGTGTTATTTATTTCATTTAAGTCTGGTGTATTATATCATGATATTTCAAACGCTTAGATGATTTCTAATGATGACCTTTGCAAACGTAATGCGCATGCTTTTTGCACCGGAAAGGTTTTTTATGCTGCTTTATTCAACGATATGGTTTTTTCTTTGAAGCCTTGATCACTGTAAAATTGAGGGAAAAAATTTATTATTTCTATTTATGTAAGTTTCGTACAGTATAATCATGAATGATATTTTTTTATTTAATTATTTAACAAAAATTTGCTTTTTGACATTTTAATGTTAAGCTAAGTGTATTTTGTTAATTTAGAACAATAACGCTGATCCCATATGTTCCATGTCAAAAAGAAAATATGCTAAATAAAGAATTAAGTAGTCTTCTCATGGACTGTGTGGTCTAGCTCTTATCGCTACTCCCAAAATTCAGATGAAGTGATTTTTGCAGAAAATAAACATATATGTTTTTTAAGTAATATAGGATCAAAAAATAACATAGAATGCTTGGCTATTTCAGGGTAAATCTGCTCCAAACTTGCATTTGGAGTGGAAGAAAGAAGAAGGTCAGCAGGAAGAGGATGAATACAAACTTTCTGTCCAGAGATACATGGGGGTGGTTAAGAGCGTTCGCAGGGTCCGGAAGCTTCAGGGCCACATGAACGGGGTGGTCTGTGTCCACTTTGACAAGAAGCGCCTGATCTCGGCCGGATTGGACCGGTGTATACGATTGTGGGATGTCCGCAGTGGTCAGAGCATCCACAAGTTTTATGGACATAAGGTATCCAAAACTTGAGGAGTAATTTATCAAAAAATTTTATACCCACTGTAAACAAAGTTTTGGGGGTATGTAGGAATCATCTTTTCCGCTTTTCCGTCCGTCTGTCTGTACAATCGTGTCCGGTCCATATCTTTCCTATAAAGGAACATTGGAAGTTCTTAACACAAGATTGCTGATTGCTTATAACCTTAGGATGTGTTATGATTTTGACCCATCGTCATTTGGGCAAGTTCAAGGTCACTGGAAAGAAAAATGCTTAGTTAGTGTCCAGTCTATATCTTTCTTATGAAGAAACATTTGAAGTTCCTACTTAACGTAAAGAATGCCTATGACCTGAGGATGTGTCATTATTGTAACCTTAGGTCATTAAGGCAAGTTCAAGGTCATTGTAAAAAAAATAATTAATTCCTGTCTAGGCCATATCTTTTAATGGAAAAGACTAAAAGCTCTCCACTTCACACAAAGCATGCTTATGACCTGAAAATATGTCCTGACCTTGAGCTTTGATCATTTTTGCAAGTTCAATGTCACTATAAAGGAAGTGGTGCATTCATTTCTTTCCAATAGAGAAATACTTGCATTATTATATTTTATTAGCTGGGGATATCATTTGTAAGCTTGCTCACAGTGCCTTTAGTTTATTGTGCATTCTGCAATTCCTGATTCCTTCATAGCTTACATAAAATTAATGGATCTTTGATATGGTCTATGTTTGTTATTTGATCTTTTTTGAATGTGAGTGTAGCCAATTTTTTTCTTTGATTTAAGGGAGGGGTGCGGTGCCTTCAGTTTGAGGGAAACACACTCGTAACAGGATCATGGGACACAACTCTAATTGTAAGTGATTACTTCTTGTTGAATATAATTTTTTTTTCATTGCAGAATCACCAAATTTTAGTGATTCATTTATTGAAGTGGATATTTTTTGGAAACAGATTTATTTATTTTGAAGGTTTGGGATCTGAAGACTTTTGAGAAGAAAGCTATTCTTGGCGATCATCGGGGTTGCGTGTCTTGTGTCCAGATGCACCATAAGTATATGTAAGTACAGGTCTCCTGCAACAAAAACTAAGTGGACTCACTTACCGGTACTTATGAAAGCTTGTCTTACAGATACCATACTGTTAACCAACTATTATTTGCGATGACTTTTTTTCGCGATTTACCTCGGGTGAACTGGTTTGGGGCGACTAATTTTTGCGACCAAATCTTATCCACACCTGGATTTTTTATAACAACTATTTGGCAAATACTGGTCCGTGGCGAGAAATATTCACGATAATGAGGCTCTCACGAATCTGGCATGAATTTTTATTGCACGTAAATGAAAGTTGGTTTACAGTACATAAAAAAAAAATGTGCGACATGAATCCTAAAATGAACTGTATCATATAAACATACTGGTAAATCATCAATATCTTAGGTACTTACTACATATATCATGGACATACCAATAATGTCTTAGATGTTAAAGTACATTTTACCAATTTACCATGGAGTAATTACTTCCTTTTAGCATATATACCCTCTAAGAGTTTTTTGATGTATTGGTAATATGTACTACATGTGTATATACATCATGTATTGAGACAAGTCACTGAAAAATAATTTGTCATATTACAAAGCCCTGTTTTGAAATGATTTACAGATACAATAAATCAGCAAAATAAGACAAAGTGGTTCGTGATTTTGAGATTATAGGTACTCTTGTTGTAAAACGTGAAAGATAGGTTTAGATAGAGGAGAGTGATTAAGAGGTTCTGTTGGCAGAGTGTCTGGGTCTCACGACAAGACGGTGATGCTGTGGCACAGACTGACCTTTCTACACGTCAAGACCATCGTGCCTGGCCACAAATCGGGGATTCAATGCCTGCATTATGACGGAGAATGTGTCGTCACAGGCTCAAGTGACATGTAAGTACCTGCAGCCTAATTAATTAATCGCACTGTATCCAGAATTAATGCAATAAGCTGTTGTATATTCCATAGTTCATATATAGGTTTTTTTGTGTCTGTGTGAATTAATTATGAAAGTACGTAGTTACGTAACATATATTTTTAGAGTTATATATGTCATGTTGTGTATTTGTTGCATTCTTCTGATTTAAACCAGAATAATTCATCAGCTATGCATATATCAAAAATCTCTGAAAACAAAGTAGCAAACCACAATTATTATAAAGATGCTAGATGAATTGGTTTAAGAAAGAGCAGACAACTTGGATGTGATACAGATGTTAGCAAGAGTTACTGCTCTTAAGATTTAGCTCATGCAAGTACAACCTTATAGGTGGACTTTGTTTTAAAAGACGAAAGAGACCCCAGTATTAGAGACTATATTTTACTTTTGTGGTCTGCATGCACTTTCTTTGATAAAATCCTCCAATTGAAATGTAGAAACATGTATCATTAGAAGTTTGCCATATACCATTCATATAATTACAAAGCATCTGCTTGCATATTGGATATACGTGCCGTCACCGTAAGGCATGGGTTTATAGTGTCATTCTCTTCCAGTAGAATGGACAATTACCAATTGCTTAGAAATAGTGATGCACAGTTGCAGGAATTTACATGTAGCAAAGTAATTTAATCGCTTACATAAATAGAATTAAAATGCAACAAAAGTATATTGTAAGTAAACATGCAGTGAACATAGAGACAAGAACTGCAATTGCACAACTGGCATATCTACATATACCCCATGAGTGCAGTAATGTCTGCTATTGAATATATTTAGCAGTCTTTCCTTATATTTGTAGTTACAATTAATCTAGGGTAAAATCTTTTTAAGCATAACAGTAGATATTTGTTAGTTTGCCTTATGGGTGGGGAAAGGTGACACTTGATATTAGGACATATTTGCAGGCTAGCCTTGCCATGACTTAGGTAGCTCTAGTATCTTAGCCTTTGGCATGGTTGACATTCAATATGACCATCCCACACAAGAGCATTGTGCAAGATCACAGGCACCTGTTGTTTTATATTTTTTTCTTAACAAAAATATATTGGGTATATATTATTATTATTATTTTAAGAAATATATATAATGTCAGGTGCCAATGTTTAACATGAAGGATTAATTTCTTACTAAGTTTTATAATGAGAATCATTATGGTCATTTCAACATGGAGGCAGCAATAACGGTTCACAAAAAAGTTGCTTAGATTTTTGTGCACTTACATTTGACATACCGGTAATAGCATGAAAATCTCTGTCATGGTTGCCCCTCAGTTTACAAAACCAGTGAAATATGGCAAAGAAGAAAATGAAATTATCATTTTGGATGACTTATATTGCTAAACAAGATTGATATAAATTTGTAAATTCTGTATAATACAGGACTGGATTTTGGTACAAGCAAGTGCTGGAAAGATTTTGGACAATCCTGTATGAATATTTCATGCCCAAGTTATCTTTCTTTATTTGCTCACAGTTTCAATCATAAAAACTTTGAATATCTAATAACAATTTAGACAGATAAGTCATATATCATTGTTCTTTTAGTGACTATTGGAAATTAATTTATTGAATTATTTTTATCCCCTATTTGGAATGATAATTCAATTGTTATTGGATTGTGGCAAATAATTGAAAAGGTCAGAACTGGTATGTGAGGTTAATTCTAATATTTTGAGAGAGTACTCCCACCTGTTCAATTAAAGAAACTAGGGGAATTTAACAGAGGAATTTTAATTATCAATATAACGTATCATTATGGTATCGCATGGAGAATAGAAAACCGGTGGGGATGAAATTCAGCATTCTTTTTATGTTGCCACATTCTGGTCTGTTGTATAAATGAATTAGCTAATTATTCAATTGATAATATTAACGAGTTTGTTTCTGTGGGAGTATAGAGAGAATGCATTTCAATTCCATTATTGAAAAAATACTCATTTATCCTGCATTGGTGTGGAAAGTTCAAGAAAACAAGAAGGAAGGGGTTTCGTTTTTATTGTAATGGAATTCAAAACAAACTTTCACTATTTGTCAAAATGAATATACTAAGTGTCTGAGAAGTGCACAGTTAGAGAAGTGGAGGTTTGAAGATATTTTCCAAGTTGTCTATTAATTTTCAAAATTAGATAAACCACTTTTTCTGACAGCTGCCAAAAACACAAAAAAGAAATACCCAACTTACTTAAAGTATGCATTAAAAAAACCCCAATAAATATATACATGTACCAGTATTACAGTCTAATGTGTATTATTTCGAATTCATTGAATGTGGGCACTGTAATTAATTATAAATTTCACTAATTACCGTACATTTGTAAGTGTTCTTGAAAATTGATCATATGTTTGAAAGCTTAAATTAATTTACCTGGACAGTTTATTATATACCCGGTATTCTCAGACCAAGTTTGTTTTAGCTTTGTGTCAATTCAACTGTCCTTTCTGTTATTATGAATTATTACTAAGACCAATACTGATTTGATGTATTGATAAATGTGTTAATAGTGCTTCTATACATGGAGGAAAAATATCCAAATACAATCATATCAATATTAATGCAGTTATTTATGGTAGGTACATATGTAAATGTTCTAGCTATTATTCTCATACTATGTAGTATAATGGTTTGATAGCTTGAGTATTCAAGGTTGCAACAACTATAAAGTGCATGTCATTTTTTACACTGAAGAAATTTGGGATACTTTTATATCAAAGTTGATTAAAGAATTAGGTTCACCAAAACAATTGTAATAATGATAGAGAGAAATATATAGACATCCTTTTCAAAGAAATTCAGAGATTTAAGGTACCTTTAAATGCAGTAGCACTATGTGTCAATCCGCTGTTTTGAGATTCAGCAAGTTTTAACTGCACTGTACTGTAATTACCTGATATATTGTACACTTTACAAGATAATGTGATGTAACTCAATTATCACTATAGCAGGACACATGCAATGTATGTGGCATCTGACAATGAAAAATTGAAGTTTGACCCCTTGGTTGAAGACTGGTAGGTAAATTGGAAATAAAGGCCAGGTTTTTGCGTAAATCTCATGTTTGTGGTATAATTTGTATGATTGTTTGAATTTTTTTTAAACAGGAAAGAAAAAAAAATATTTTAGTCATAATTATTGTGGTTTAATTCACCATGCATCTGTTAAAATACTGCTTGAAATGAACTAAGGTACTTTGAAATTTAGTACATGGTACATAGCAAAAAATTCTTTAGCTGTACTACTTAATTGGTTTAAAGATGCACAAAACATTGACTTTTTTAACTCACTATTTACTGGGCAAAGTTTGGAATATTTCCTGAAGACATGCAGTCATATTTCACAAGACCGGTGACTCATTCTTTAACCACTCATTCACCGCTAGGTTTTGGTATACCGGTAATGCATTTTACAATAACAATTAAAAAAAATGAAGATTAATTAGGCCATGGTCATCTTTTACTAACTAGAATCAGATTCTCCATACCAATTTGACCTAGTTTGTTCTCCTGCTGAATTGCTGAATTCTTTTGATTTTTGGTCTTTTTAGCATGTTTACGGCTTTTTTTTGATACTGTGACATTAATGTGAATGCATTATTTCAAGAACTTTCAATTACACTAGGATACTCCTGCATGCATTCATTAACATTTGACTCGTATTAGTTTTTAGTCTCATTTTCATTGCACAGATTGTTAAAAACGTTAATAATTATGCGTCATTATACACCATGTTGCCACTATCTGTATTATTGTATATTCAATTCACATGTAAAAAAAATTCAAGGAAAAAAAAATAAAACGTAGAAAACTGTAAAACAAAAAAGATTACATACGTACTATAATGTTAATTTACATACTAAATAAACTGGAACACCCAACCTACAGATCTGATTTATAGAGCAAATAGATATTCTTTATTGTTGTTTATTGTTAAAGTCGTGAAAGTAAAACAGGTAGGAGAAACTCTTTTGACGTTTTTTATGATTTTTTAGAAACGAAAAGAGATAAATTTTCGTGAAAATTTTGCATAAAGAGTCATTTTTATGAATTAAATAACACTTGTGTGACAGGGGTAGTTCATCATGTGACACATTGCTTGCTTTGAATCACTCGTAGAATATGTTCTGTGTAAATTTGATGAAAAATGGTCTGTTTTTCAAGTTTCACTTCAAATGTTACTTAAGCTAGACTTCGAGATTTATCAAATAATTAAGTGTAAGGGTCTTTTTAAAAGCCTTTTGCATACAGTCTCCCAAATTGTAAATCTCTGAGTCACAGTTATGGTTGTGAATTCTAGCTGTTATGAAAATGATAAATTTGTATGTTTAATTACAATTGAAACAACTAGGTAGATAGCTGTTTGGCTTACAAATGATACAGGAAGGGGGTTCACCAATAGAATAATAACCCACAATCCACAAATGGAATGTTATGTAAATGCATTAATAGTTCAGCTTACAAAACACATTTCCTCTATCAGTCACAGAAGGAAGACTTTAGCAAAAAAAAAATGGGGGGAATGTGTTGTTTTGTAGCGAGCAGGTCAGTCGACAAGCTAATTGACAAGTTAAGGATACTCTCCTAAGTGTTGGAACAGAGTAATGAACCCTAATTATGACAAGATGACGGAAACTCCACTGATATAAAGATATTCCCACAGTGATTATTAGCCTTAAAGTTCTCACCTCACTTTACTATGCCATCCCTCATGTGACATGTGAATGACATGAGAAAATACTGTCATATTATACTTTACCATTTTATTCAGAGAGTTCTGAGGTTTTTTTATATTAATTTGCTTGCAGATTGAATTTATAACTGCTTTCCTCTGTAAAATTATTTATCACTTTGTATTATGGTACCAGTAGTTTTACTGGTATATATACTCTAGATATATGTGTAAAATGTTCTTTGAGAATCTAAAATTGATATACATAATTTAAACTTTTTGATATGATGGATATGTTGTACTATAATACATGTTCTTCGCTGTTATGACTTGTGTCATACCACAGTCTACTGATATTGCCTGTAAGCATCTAGAAGAAATAAGTGGAAATCAATTTGGAAAGGAAAATAGGAAATGCAGACTAATACAGTTTGAAGACTGTTGCAAAATGGTTAATTGGTCATCGTTAAGAAAGAGGTTAGCCTCATCAGCTAGCATGTCTGCATATTTGTTGGACCCATTTATCAGAAACACTAATTGTATTGACGATACCTCCTAATTGTTTAAGAGCTGTTTAATTCTGACAGAGAGCTGTTTGTAAACTTGAGTGGGGTCAGCCAGGGCTGCCCTCTCTGTCTGTCACTATCAATTAGTGTATCGGAGGAATTGTTTAGCTCACTACAACTCATTCCTATTACCTCTCATCAATGATAATATAAAGTGGGCAACTTTCTCTGCTCTTACGGTTCTTTTGAAGGCTTTCTGGAATGACAGATCCTTGTAAACAATTTGGCTGCGGTTATGATAAGATGTATTTGTAAATATTTGATAGAAACTACTTGATATATGTCTTTGAAGTTTCTTTCAGTAAATGTTGCTTAATATTGTTTTTGATGAGGATGTTTTTTATCCTTGCAGGACACTACGCCTTACAAATGTCGAAACCGAGCAGTGTTTGCATGTTTTTGAAAATGGCCAGAACCAAGTTTTGTCAGTTTTGGTAAGAACTTGGGTGGTTCGTTACATGCTATGTCATGTCTCTTTTTACATCATCATTAGAAAGCACTTGGAGAATATCTTTGAACAAAAAACCTTGTCTCTTTTCAATATAAATTTGCACTTTAGCAAAGTAAACTTTTATCAGACAGCAGAAAAAAGATGGATAAGAAGCAAGCAAGAACATATAGTGTTTGAGATTAGCTGGTTGGTTTATCTAACCATGAGGTAATTAAAGATGTTTTTTTTTAAAAATATATATATATATATATATATATATATATATATATATATATATATATATATATATATATATATATATATATATATATATATATATATATATATATATATATATATATAAAAGCTATTTAATTGTACCAAATCTGTATTCCAAATTTTCTAATTCCAAACTGGTTTTTGAATTTATTGCTGTCATTTCAGTTGATTCTACATGATATTTATTACATTTGTTACACAAATTTCTGAAATTTAAATCTTGGGATCTCTTTTTTACTCTTCTTTGATGAACATTATTATTTTTGTTCATTTGAAAATGAATTATGGAATCTTATTCTTGAAGATGTATGAAGATAATTTATGATTGAACTGTTTCTGAAAATCGTTAGGTTAGATGTTGTTTTTGACATGAAATAGAAACATTTTTAGGAAATGAAATGTATGGTACATTAATAAATAAATGGAACAAAGAACTATCTGAAAAAACTTACTTTGATTTAATGGGTAATTTGTATTGACCTATAATAATGACCATGTTTAAATACAAAGGAACTACATTAAGGAACAATCTTTGATAAATCAGAACCAGTCAAAATTCAATTTCGAAAATTTAAAATCCTTTACTAAAATACCAAGGTTGGATCATTTGATAGTCATAAATTACATTTTAAGGAATCTTAAGCAGGAATCTTACATCATAAACCCATCATTTGCCGAAGTTAAATTAATTTGGATGACAAGTTTATGAGTTGTAAAATATTGATCACAATTGTCTTATTCATTTGTAAATTCAAAAGAACATATTCATATGAAAAGAAGTTAAATATGAAGGTCAAGTAATTGCTGCTCCCAGGATTTTCAGCATTTTTTTTGTCTGGTTGATGAAAATTTTATCACCTTGTTAAATTTACTGTTTTAAGTGACTATACCACTAATTGATCATCACGTCAGTTATCTACGATTTTTCTATTGATATCGGCTAGGAAATGAGGTTACACCCTTTTATTGGTTAAAATTAGATTTTATTACTTTTTTAATGTTTTCTTGCATGTTCATTTTTTTGTCTCTTTTCTCATAACATTCACAAAAAACTTAACCAAATTTTAAATAAACTGCATTTATCTTATTTTTGTCCAGGTTCAAATCTGATATAAAGTTTGATGTAAATAATGTGGTATATATATTTATCATATTTCTGACACTTGCCTAGATTTTTAATTTGAGAGAACCGCTGGGTTGTTTAATATAGAAAAAAAAAATATCTTCACCCTTTTGGATATTGAAATGAAAACAGATAAAATTCTCATAAGACATGACAGCCAGTTTTGACATTGTTTAAGTTATTGATTTCAACCACAGAATAAAGTGACATTAATTGTCTCAAAGTTCATCAATTTCTGCATTTTTCAGGCTTATGAAAATCATTTATCCTACAAACATAAAAATTGAAGGTAGAAATCATCTTTTATTTGGGTTTTTATCTCTGTCTTCGTGTTGTAAAGCACTAATATCCCTGCATTCGTTGTAAGTACATTTGAGTCATGATTTTGATTAATCACCAAATGTTCTTCACAGAGTATGATAGTTCCAACAATATTAAGAATGTTTTAAGCTTGAATTTGATCGTATCTACTTTCATACTAAATTATTTTTGTTAATTAACCTCCGTGCTAAAAGGTCGTTACAAACTCTATGTTAGACTTTGCTGATGCAGCTTACAGATTATGCTGTGAACTCTCTTCAAAGAGGTTCTTTTTCTATTTTTTTTATTATATGTTTATAAAAGACTCTCAGACTCAATAATTACAGAGAAATTCATTGAAAGAGCAATTTTAACAAAATTTGAACTCTAAATCTTTTTTATGTGTATTATAAAATATTCCATTCAAGAATTTACAAAAAATCTTATATATGCTCATGCTAAGCCTTACAAAATGTAGATCATGTATCATTAATATTCATTTTGGAGCTTTTACATTATATTCATTATCAAATTACTGGTATGCATTTTCAAATGTTACAAATTATTGCAATAAAGATCATTGAATAACTTTTAGGACATGCCCCTGATGAGGATGAATATATAGGTCTGATAGAAAGCTACACAGCTACATGTACATCTATTTATGCACCAGCATTTTTTCATTTTCAGATACAAGGTGACCTCCTCCTGAGCGCTGACACCCAGGGACATGTGTATTTCTGGAATGCTCGCACTGGTCAAAGTGAGGCTGCGATACAGGCCCATGATGCAGCTGTGAACAAGATAGCTTTCCACAAGGGACGGTTCTTTACAGCAGCTTCGTAAGTTTTACTGATTGTTAGAATGTCTTGCATATATCTGTACAAAGAAATGAAGATGTCCTTGTTATTGCATGAAATCTTCATGAATTGTGCTGAATACACGTGAAAAGCAGTATCTAGCTCAATTTCTGTTGCAAAGATTTGAACCAGCCACGTTTTGTTAATCGGTAGAACTTTTCTAACCACTGAGCACCATATTCAGAAGATTTGAATAGTATTTCAAATCCAATGAATACAAAAGTTTTGGAAAAGAAAGTATATATAACATATAAGCACTTAAAATGAAAAAAAAAAATATCACACTACTGTAGCCACATTTTACAGCAGAGTAACCTTGGTCTGTTTTATTATGATAATCACTCATTGCCGGTTAGTATTCTTTAGCATCCTTGAAAATATTCAAAAGAGAGTTAATTGTCTTTTGTGACAGAAATGAAAAATCTCTTCCTGATGATGTCAATGTTACGGCCATCAATGTCTTTGAGAGATGCGATAAAAAGATTCCACTTGATACCATTACTGACAATGAAGATCATAATTTTGATATAAAGAACAAAAAAGCTTAGTAAAAACTCTGCTTTAGCAAGTATTTTTTTTCTAATTTGCGAAAAGAAAAAAAAGAATTTAAGTCAGAAATTATATTTATGATCTTTTGATTTACATGAATTGTAAATGATAAAAGATCACACATTTATTTGAGGATTTAATTGAACAGTCAGGTAATCGCTGTCCCGCAGGACCTGACATACATTGTTACTTGTTTCTTTTTACACATAGGGTCATCGTGACCTTTCCTTGGTGCCAGCTTTACAATAGACAACAGCTGTATAATTTTCATTACATTTATTAATGACTTGAACAAACATATACAATATTGCATTACTCATAACTGTGATGGACATCAGGAAATTGGCATTAAATGGCCGCATTGCATAAATGTACAATCAAAAAATAGGGTCCAGGAGGGATAGCTGGCATACCGACTAATAAGTACCGGGCAAAACCAGTGGCCCTGTGTTGGTCACAGATGCCCGAGATCCCAAATTTAGGTACTAGACATTAGGGACCAAGAGATTTGCGAGCACATCTGTATACCCTGCTTCCGGTGATTGCTACTGGTCAGCAGTACTTTAACACCCAAGTACTCCAGTACTAAGCCTCCCCTCCTGTTACAAGAGGTGGAGGGGGCCCCAGGCCTGCAGGCTTGGCTACGACCCCAATCGAAAACTTTTTTACTAGTCTTTTTACTTTTACTTGACTTTTATTACACATTGCCATAGGTTGGATACTTTGTAGACAACCTGTCTACCCAACAATGTGCCCACCAACTTGTCTGCTGGCTGGGCAGGGAAACAACGAGCCAGATGTGCCCACAACCCTCCCACTCATCCCTCCGGACCCGCCCCCCTTAAATACAATGCGACAAGGGTTTTGAGAAAAAAAAAAAAAATTGTTGCTAGTAGAAATAGACCGCTGTCACAATTAGTTAGTTTAATCACAAGTCTTTAATCACTGTTCCAAACTGGTTTTTGTGCACGATATTGGATCCGCTGTCCTTCCTCCGCATCAATCCCTATGAGCTGGGTTTCCTGTTGGTACCTGTTTGTTGTTGAATATCTGAAAAACAAGAGATCTGACAGCAGATTACTGCAATTTGGTGGTATTTTCATTAGCCAATGATTGCATTGGCTAATGACGGATAACTCTTAAATATTAATGATAGGTTTGGGATATTTTGGTAGAATTTTCTTAAGGTTTTATGGAATATATGAGGTTGCATAAAGGAATGTACAAAACAAGTAGTATGAAATTACATATGAAAAAAGGGGGGGGTGGGTGGGTAATAATTTTTGATGCAGATCTCCAGCCTCGCCCTGTTGCTGGATGGCGGAAAAGGAAGTGCTACTTAATTAATCAACTCGTACCAATATGAGTCTTTTCCTTTCGGATTATAACCAATTCGTTCCACTATTAGTTTTTAACGATATTGTAACATGCTTCCGTCAATTAAATGAGATTAATTTGGTATAAGGGCCAATTAATCTGCCTTAATTGAACAGTCAGGTAATCGCTGTCCCGCAGGACCTGACATACATTGTTACTTGTTTCTTTTTACACATAGGGTCATCGTGACCTTTCCTTGGTGCCAGCTTTACAATAGACAACAGCTGTATAATTTTCATTACATTTATTAATGACTTGAACAAACATATACAATATTGCATTACTCATAACTGTGATGGACATCAGGAAATTGGCATTAAATGGCCGCATTGCATAAATGTACAATCAAAAAATAGGGTCCAGGAGGGATAGCTGGCATACCGACTAATAAGTACCGGGCAAAACCAGTGGCCCTGTGTTGGTCACAGATGCCCGAGATCCCAAATTTAGGTACTAGACATTAGGGACCAAGAGATTTGCGAGCACATCTGTATACCCTGCTTCCGGTGATTGCTACTGGTCAGCAGTACTTTAACACCCAAGTACTCCAGTACTAAGCCTCCCCTCCTGTTACAAGAGGTGGAGGGGGCCCCAGGCCTGCAGGCTTGGCTACGACCCCAATCGAAAACTTTTTTACTAGTCTTTTTACTTTTACTTGACTTTTATTACACATTGCCATAGGTTGGATACTTTGTAGACAACCTGTCTACCCAACAATGTGCCCACCAACTTGTCTGCTGGCTGGGCAGGGAAACAACGAGCCAGATGTGCCCACAACCCTCCCACTCATCCCTCCGGACCCGCCACAGACATCGATATGATGTTCCTCCATTACTTTACATTAGGGGATACTCCCCCCCCCCCACCCTCTGAATGAGGGACCACAATCCACTTTTTACGTTATTTAAGAAATTTCTGTTGCCAAGCTCGGAGAGGTGGGTACCATCAAATCTAAACAAGTCCGGGTTGGCAACGGATATGTTTGCATGTGAAATTACACCCCCACCCATCTCTGTGACAAATTTTGAGATATTTTTGTTAATTCTTTTACGTTTCTTGTCAATGTTTTTTCCACTGTTCAATGGAGCTCCATGCCAATAACGGCGTGGTAGAATGTGTGACCACACCAGTTTAGTATTTGGGAGAAGAGCGTTATATCGCAGGAAACTGCACTGGATTTCTTCTATGAATTTTTTGCTAGTTAAGTTCGGAGTTACCAAATCGTTGGATCCTAGATGGATTACTAAGTAATTTGGGGGTACTTCATGTTTGATGAGCTGTAGGATTTGTGGGTCTAATTCCTGCCATTGCATCCCCCTGTGTGCTCTCCATAGCAGTGTGGCAGGGAGGTTCAGGCTTTGTCCCCCTGGGTAGTGTTTGGCTGCTTCCCCTGCCCAAAAAGGGATGGATGATCCTACGATCCATATTTTTAGACCTGCAAATCTTTGGGTTGATTAGTTTTGGATTTTAAATTGACTATACACGTCCAAATATCCCCCCCCACCCCATCGATAGGTAGATATCAGTAGTCCTAGTAGGTATGGGAATTTTGTTGTGAACCAAGCTAAATGATCCTTATGTATTTAAGGAAAGCTACTGATTTCCATCTACCAAACTTCTGAATTTCAGAGTCAGACGTGCCCTGTAATGCAAGGTCTGTTGCCCTCCCAATTCGAAAGCTGTGTGTGCCAAAATGGCCTGGTGTTGGTAATATGTTTTCAATAGCCTTTTGAAGGACTGAGTTGAATTGGTATCTGGTCAATGGTTTTGTATTAAGATGAATTAGGAAACTGTGGTTAACAGGGGTATGGGGCCTACACTCGATAAAATCCAAGGTAGCTTTAACTGGGCACAGGGGAGCAATTGGCTGGCTATGAATAATGAAGGTGGTGGTCTTACCAACCTGGTCGGTTTTGGAGTGTGGTATGGTTAACCTTAAATAGTGCTTGTGTGGATGCGCTTGAATATGTTTGAGTTGTATGCAATGGGATGAATTCTGTGTGTTTGAGTTGACTGAAGTGAATTCCCCTACACGAAGTAATGCAAAGTATGCTAATGAAAAAGCACATGTGAAAAGTTTGACCTCATAGGTGGAGCAACACACTGACTGTAGCGATACAACGAGCTTTTCCAAAATTGGTAGGGTTATTGGAAGGCGGTTGTCTGGAACAACTCTGTTGTTGCGCTTTAAGCCTTGAAGTGCTTTGTTGATTAGGAAGGACTTTGTAGGGTCAGGAAGGTGTTTTATTTTGTGGAAGTATGACAATGCACTAATGTAGAGGGATACTGAATTGGGCGACATTTTTTGGATGGATAGGTAGGCTATAAAATAGAGTAATATGTTGCTGTGCAGGGGCCAGGTTGGCTGTAAGCCATAAATGTTTAAAAAAGATTGGAATTTGTTCAGTGCAGCCCGGTAAGCTTTGTAGGTGTTTTGTGATAAGGAGCTATTAATAAGGCGTTTGGACTCCGCAATTAAATTTCCCATATCTGCTGGGGGAGCTGTGTGGGCCACTTCTCTGCCTCTGGAGCCAGGTTGCGAAACTTTCCCCACTGTGAACGAGAAATACTGTCAGCTATTTTGTTGAGTTTTGTTGGGATGTGTTGGGCTTTAATTGTGATGTTGTGTTGCAAAGTGAGGAGAACAAGTTTTCTGACAATGTTCATTACCCTTGTTGACTTAGATGTCAATGTGTTAAGGACTTGTACAACTGCCATGTTGTCAATGTGGAAAAGTATGCGTTTGTTTGATAACCATGGGTGCCATAACAGGAGTGAAACATATACTGGAAATAGTTCTAAGAATGTCATGTCGCGAATAACATCAGAAAAAACCCAGTGGGTAGGCCATTTTGAGTGAGCCCAGCGGCCAGCAAAAAAGATTCCAAACCCCCCATTAAACCCCCCTGCACTATCTGTGAATAGTTGTAGATTGTTATCTGATGACCAAATACCGGAGCATATGACTGTGACCCCATTAAAGTGTTTCAAAAATTGCTGCCAAACTGCAAGGTCTGCCTTCATGCCTTGATTAACTCTTATCATGTGATATGGTTTTTTGATGCCAATAGTGGCATCAACTAGTCGCCTGCAAAAGGCTCTACCAGGTGCTACTGTTTTGCAGGCAAAATTGAGTAGACCAATGAGTGATTGTAAGGCCTTTAAGGAGACCTTTTTACTTATCATAACTGTTTGAATGCTTTGTCGGAGCGAAACTAACTTGTCTTGCGGAAGTCGCATTACCATGTGGATAGTGTCAAATTCTATTCCTAGAAAAATTATTGTTGTGCTGGGCTCAGTGGTTTTGTCAAGAGCTATTGGTATTCCGATATGGCTACAGATATTTTTGAAAAGTTCGAGGGTAGATAGGCACCGATTGGAGTTCGGTGGACCTGCGAAGAGAAAATCGTCTAGATAGTGTAGAATATGGGGGTTACGTGAGCTAGATTGAATGATCCAATGTAATGCAGTTGCGAACTTCTCCCAGATTGCACAGCTGATGGATGCACCAAATGGCATCATTTTGTCAAAAAAGTATTTACCCTGGAATTTAAACCCCAGTAGCTCGAAGTCATTCTTAGCCACAGGAATGAGCCGGAATGCAGATTTTATATCGGATTTAGCTAATAAAGTACCTGCCCCCAATGTTGCGATGATGGCTGCTGCGTCATCCACTGAAGCGTAGTGTACTGAACATGCAGCTGGATCTATAAAGGAATTGATTGACTGATGTTCTGGGAAGGACAGGTGATGGATGAGTCTAAAATCGCCATGTTTTTTGGGGACAAGTCCTAATGGAGAGATTTGAAGGGATGGGAATGGTGGGTATTCAAATGGTCCCCCTACCCTCTCGAGCATGAGTTCTTTATGTATTTTGTGTTCCACTATACTGGGATTTACTATCGCACTTTTTAAATTTTTAGATTCCCTGTAAATTCTAGGGCCATTGTACTGGAGTTTAAAACCATGTAGGAAACCGTTTATGAGAAAAGATTTTGCACTGTAACCATGTAGATAAGCAGACAAATTGTAGACATCAATTGGAGTTTTTCCCAAGCTGTTGATATCCTGGTTAGAATTGGGTATTTCTATTCCTGCATTTGATCGAGGGGTGTGATCCGCCACATGAATTGCACGAGTGGACAAACCTGCAATTTGGGTAGAATTTGCATGACTTGCCTGAATTAAAATCGTAACAGTAACGATTGGGTGGTGAATTTACCTTTTTCTTAGCTGTTGGTATGTTAGGGTGTTTATGTTGGGGGAAAAAATTCTGTGTGGGGGGTATGGGCTTTTCTTGTGCCTGCATGGTGTAATTGTTGGTGACATGGATCAACCACAGTTCAGAGTTTATGATTCCCCAAGATGAGTGTGGGTCTGACACTTTGCGAAGCCGAAATTGTTCATCATATGTGAACCAACCATTCGCAGATCTGTCGGCTGCCAATCTTACATCCCTCATATATTTCAAAAATTCTTGGGCTCTAGATCTATATTTTTCTAGCATAATACTTGTGAAGATGATGAAGGCTGAAGTCCATTTGTCGATTGACAAAAAGGTGCGGGGTTTGTGCTTCACAAGGCACATTGTGCCGTTGCGTATTTGTATTTGGCCTTGTGTTTCTAAGTGATCTGAGAGTTCCCGCGCCGATTTTAATAGTATGGAGAGATCAACAAATTTTCCCTCCCAAATTTTTTGTTTAACTTTAAGTGGAACATGGGCGCTAATGGGATCTATAGAACTGGGGGTATGAGGAGGTTGGTAGTCCGAAATGTTAAAAGGGGGGCCATCGAATTCGCTATTGTTTGTATAGTGTGTTAAGGCATCTACTGTGGGGAGCAAAATGTCACACTCACCCGAGATGTTGCTCGATGTCTCCTCGTTTTGGCCCTCTATACGTCCTGGGGGTTCGAATTCGTAAGCCTCGTGGGTTGATTCCGCCACCGTTACTGTGGCTGGGGACGTTGATGTTGCAGTATTGGTCCGTTTTCCCCGGTGTTGTGGTCTCGTGTTGGTGGGCTTTCCCGCCTCGTGTGTGGTCCGCTTGGATCTCCTTCCTCGCCCTCTGCCCGGCGAAACAAAATTACGATCGCGCTCCTTTCTGGAGCGTGAGGTGATCGTCTGTCTAACTGGCGGCATAGCTGAGACCAGGTAGCGTGAAAAACCTTCGGATGATTACGATAATAATTTTTGATGCAGATCTCCAGCCTCGCCCTGTTGCTGGATGGCGGAAAAGGAAGTGCTACTTAATTAATCAACTCGTACCAATATGAGTCTTTTCCTTTCGGATTATAACCAATTCGTTCCACTATTAGTTTTTAACGATATTGTAACATGCTTCCGTCAATTAAATGAGATTAATTTGGTATAAGGGCCAATTAATCTGCCTTAAGTAAAATTTAACCAAGATCAATTAGATTTAGCAAGTATTTTAACAGTTATAGTATTCATTTCAAATTTTCATTGAAATCTCTTTCAGTTCAGGTCTTGGGACGATCAGTATTTAGATTTAAACTTGCAGCATTCTGAAAAATGAATTACCGTTGAGGCACATATTTTTGTTGGGTCAAAATTTTGCTGTTTTTGAACAGAATAAAATTCTGTTGGCATTTAATTCTGTCAGATCGTAATCTCTTTGTATTCATTGATATTTTGGTTAAAAATTCGTCATGGCTTTAATTTCGTTGATTTTTACTGCCAACGAAAATAACGAAATTAAATCATCAACGAATATTTCTGCTTCTACAGTAGATAGTTGATGGTTTTCTTGGTGTTACACATCAATATTTTCAGAACAGATAATTAACCCTTTAAACTCTGGTAACATTGATGACCAACAAGACCAGAAATTGCATGCTGGATAATTTTTCCCTTTCGAAATATAGTCACTGGTGACCAAAACTTTAATGACCATTCATATGATACTCATGATTATTTATTTCAGGAAATGAAATAGGGTCAATGCCTTCTTAATTATGATGTTGCATAATGCTAAATGTTTCAAAAACTGTGCTTATACTTAATTGTTGTATTATGAAATGTCTACCATATATATATGGCTGCCAACACACATCAGTAAGTTCTGAATGAAGAGAAATTTAAAATGAAAATGTCAGGAGGTTTATTTATGAATAGATAAACTTAATGTTGAGGAAGTAGGTTGGTCTTTGACCCAGTTTATGACCTGATGAGTAACATGAACTTGGCATTATGTAAAATGCTGTTTGTTTGTTTTTACATGTATTTTAGTCTTATATTTACATCATAGTCAAAATAATTAATTTGCCAGCTAGTGGTTTGAACCCGGCCATAAAAGAAAGTATATAGGAATTAAACTTGGACAGGGTGCCAACTTAAGCATTTTCAAAGCTTTCCTATTTAAAGGTTTATAATATCTCTGTTGTATCATAAAAATACGATATAGTGTGCATATAACAGTAATTCATAGTCATGCAGAACTAGAAACTAGTAGTCTAATGGAGGTTACCTAAAAATGAGACATGTCTTAAAATGTCATTGACTGCAGGAAATTAACACACTTGCACATTATTTTATTTTTTACTAAAACACATTTATAGCAGGTAAAGTGTATTCTCACCTGAAGCTTCATTAATACAGAAGGGATGTGGTTTAATTTTTTGTGTGTGCCGAGAATGAATGTTTGATGTATGTTGCCATAAATGGTTTAAATAGGGGTTGCATAGAATTGTCAGGTTATGAACTTCAGCCATGCAAATGCCACAATTGTTTCTGCAGGTTTTACTTGTATCAAACTTGCATGTGACATTTAAATTTTTGCAAAATATATTTCAATTAAAGATCAGTTATTGAGTTAAGGGTCATCTTCATATAATAGCAATTCAGTTACTTATATTGAATTGCTGTGTTTTAGGAGACAGCACTTTATGATTCATAATTTGCAAATCTGACATTTTTGCAGCTCATTTGCAATCACCCTGATACGTAAAACATTAAAAAAAAATTACCAACCTGTTGACTGGTTTTGACAATTAACCCAATGTATGGAAACATCTTTTTTTTCTTTGTTTTTTTTTTATGTACATGCAATATTTAACCATTCTACAGCTGCAAAGGAATATTTAAATATTACATTCTCCAGAAATACTGATATATGTTTTTTTTCCTCTTCAGTGATTGCACAGTGAGGGAGTGGGACCTACTGACCATGACCAGTGTCCGAGTCCTTCAAGGTCACAAGGGGCCCATCAGGGACGTGAAGGTCAGGATGTTATTTATAATGTAAACTGCTGTTTGTAGGGTTTATAAATGTCATAATTTGTATATATGGCAAAAAGGTTGGGTTTTTTTTTGTGCTGATTCCAGTTGCAGTACTGGCAATTAGTGTGGCCTCAAATAGAAGAAATTAGAGAGAAAAAATATGCACCTTGCCAAGTTAAATTTTTCAATGAAGAATTTTAGAGGGAATTTTTATTGATGGAAAAGAACAGATTGAAAAAAGGGAAGAGTTTGGACTTGGATCATTTGCTAGTTTATTGCTGTATGGTAAAAAAAAAAAATGGCTAAAAAATTGCAATTGTTGTAGGAGGTAATATGCCTGCATATCTCAAATATGACAGAACGATTTTAGGAGATGAATGATTTCACAATACACAAATTATTATTATGTGTCAATGATTCTTTTATTTGGATTATTCTAAAGATGAGGATCAACGGTTTGCCCTTTACACTCTGCCTGGAGTTTTTGCTTCCACCACATTTTGCTTGATATTTCGATAATCATAAATACCTTTGTGCTCAAACTACGTTCATCCACTAATATGAAAAATGTCCAGATTATCTGTTTTGAAACGCCCCCTCTACAACTTCGGTTTTTTTTTTAAATACACATTCAAAAATAGAAAGTCTACGGGGATTTTGCATTGCATCAGCCATTAATAGGCCCGGATGATAACGTTGAAAAATTGCGCGAGGTATCCCGAGTATTTCCGAATGGAGAAAAGATGTAAACATTTCCCATTACAAATCTCCGTAAGAAATTTGTTTTCGTTCCAGTGAACTTTTATGAATGAAAAATGATAATTGTTCAATGAAGATATCTTGGATATATTCCCTTTTATCAATTTCAACTGTATTTCTTTCATCAAAATGTTAAAATTCATTTTGGAAAAAAAGGTATCGATGCAGACACTTATTTTTAAACAAACCTAGATGGTAGAGAAGTCGAGACTATTGTCTTAAAATGAAACCAAAATATTATTTACACCAAATATTTGAATTAAAATGATTTTTAAGTATTTTAAGTACACCGTACAGTATCTGTTTAACCTGATCATTTAACTATACAGAAGTAAACGGGTAATAAATTCTTTTGAGAAAATTTTTTTTTTCAATATTTTAAATTGATATGAGGAATATATATATATATATATATATATATATATATATATATATATATATATATATATATATATATATATATATATATATATATATATATATATATATATATATTTTGATTAAAATCAGTAATAAGCGATTGGCCGCGTTAGATTGTCGCTCTTGTTTCAATGCTTTAATATGAAGAAATCGTAAACCGCCTGCCTTCAAGTTATTGTCTGTGGGAGTGTTAACATTGGTTGGCTAATTTCGATTGTATCTTCCGAATATGCCCTGACCTGCTAAGAATAAAACAACATACAACAATTATTGTACTTAAGCACAAAGAAACCCCGAAAAAATTTACATACTTCGAAATATTTTCGCAAGAATCCTTGAAGGTGTCATTTTGTTAGATGTATTGGCAAAGTTATACGATCAAATTAGGCATTATTTACAGCCCTAGTAAGAATGCTGTCATATTACATCTAACAAGGGGCTTTTCTGCACATATAATGAAGCTCTTTTTGACTTATTTAGAAGGTTAATTAAAAAATTGGAAAATGGGTGTTAAAAAGTTCACGCATACTTTGAGAACGATCTATTTCCCCCTGATTGTTCATTGTGAATCATGGCTTGATTTATAGTATTCTATGATAGCAAATCACCGCTTAAAGAAGAGAAATGACAACTAACATGCCCGATTCATCTTCTTGATTTCATAAATTTATTCTTTTTCAATTTTCGAAATGTATTTAACCTTCTTTTTTTAATCCAAAGATTTTTTAAAAAAAATTTCCTTCAATCTCATGTACACAATTTCTGGCATGACGGAAATGACCTTCATTAGAAGTGATCAAAGATATTGTAGTATTGCACACTAACAATGGTGGCTGTCAAAAACTTTTCTTTTCGGATTATAAATAAGCCCTCATAACCGTTAACCTACGCCCTGCCGACCATTATTCGTCTGCTCCTCCAGTGCTTTGGGGGTCTCGTTTGGTGCATACTTGCGTTTAATGATGTGAGACACCTTGCTGAAAAAAACAGATCATATCATTTTTGTCGGGTGTAAAATTATCCCCCACGTGGGCTACTTTTACCATTTGCGAGCACCTGTCGCAGTTTGTTACCTTTCTGCAATAAGACAAAACAGTTATGTCATATCTGGAATGTGCGCGTACAGATTTCGATGATCTGTATTTTCTTCATAATTTAAAGATTGGCCTCGACACGAGCTTTTCTTGAAGTCCCGAGACCCCTAAGAGAGATTTTCTCGTACCCTTTCGCATATCGTTGTGTAGTAAGCAGAAATGAAAGGATATACTTGGTGTGTTCGTTTTTGTTTGAGCATCTGAAAAATGTATGCTTGAAAATAAACAAACATGAACAACAGAAACCGTTCAGTTTCTGCCGTAACAGAATCTCTCATCGAGATAACTGTCTTAGCAACGCTTATTTATCGCTTTGTACTGATACTCAACAATTTAATTGTTTAGAAAAAATGTGACTGTTCTTTTAGTACAATGGATAATTGTTCTGTACTCTGAGCGAAAGAGCTAAACACACCTTTGATCACGTGGTATTAGTTTCTACAAACAGTTTGAATTAATCTTATAATACGGAAAATATTGATTTGTTTTGACAAGTAAATATTGGAAAATCTCTCTTTAATCTCTGTCTGTTTTTTGACTAGTGACTTACCAAAGCAAATAAAATGAAATAAATCTCATCCCAGGGGGTAGTTTATTATCTCAGAAGTCGTTTTTTAGGCAAAAGGCACGGATAACACTAAAATACCGAAAGATTTCCCGCTTCACGTTCTTAACGTTAAAACTGAAATAAATCGTGACATTTTTTGTTGTTGCAAGTTTATCAAAAATAACTTTTCAACACATTTTTAGGTATTATGTATGTATCTAAATCTGAATAATGCCAACGTTAAAATGGAAAACTGTAATTAAGAATTGAATTATATTTTAACACGGATTAACCGTTTCATATTTAGAACCACTGTTAACCCAAAACTGTAATTAGTCTCTACAATTCTATAACGGATATTAATCTTTGTGTGTCAATATGACATCTAATTTTTTTTCAAGTAGTACAAATTTTGTAGTCAGGAAACTCAAATTAAATCTCCTTAAAATCAATTTACTGAGAAGAAGTTTATCTCTGGGGATGTGTTCTACGTTATTGAAAAATTAATTTCATCATGTTCATGAAGTTGCCTCCACTACAATATCCATCACTTTTATTACGTAGCTTCCGGTTTGTAGACGTTGCTGTATGTCACGGTCAGCAGATGGCGCTGTTTGTAACGTGTCATTCACCAACAGTGATTTGAAAAATCAAACGGTTGACATCAACCCAGTTCAACTTTTGTTGCTGACCTCACGTGCCATGGGTGCAATAATGGCTATTGTCTTGAGACGCGAATTGTGGCGTATTGATTTCAGCATTCCTTTTGACTAAGTGGGGGATATGAAATGCGATCGTCTGCTATCTGTCCTGCTTTCTCTTCATACCGAAACTATAGTCACAATTTTCGGTAAATCTTCGCCTTCTATAAGAAAGCTATTGCTGGGGGCATGAATCAACACATTTAAAACCTGGCGTTAAGTGTTTGGAGAGGGTGAAAAAATAGCTGCTGCTATTAATGATGCGAATAGCTGATTAGAACTTCATAATTTAAGCACTCTGAAATTCATTCATTATTTTTATCATTTTTAGGGAGATAAATGACAAAAAATTGTACGCTGCATAGAAGCTCGTGTTATTGAGCAGATAAATCTTTCTCACTAACAAGACGAGTCGGAATTACTGGAAATCAAGGGAGAAAGAAATTGGTTCACGATCGAAGGCTTGTCACCCCCGTAAAAATCACACTTAAATAACCATCAATAGGGGAAAAAAAGAAGTTTTAAGGGAAATTTTGACAAGCATGGTGGTCGACGATACGCGTAATTATGGGTTGATAAAACGTAGCTGTGTTTATTTTTGGGTTCCAAGTTCAAAACAATAAAACATACTATAGTATAAGATAAAGGCAGCGCTACTCGTCATCTGCCTTAAGGAAGGTTGCGTCGGAGGACGACTTATATAACAATAAACATCAAACCGTGACTCTATTTTGATACATCATTTAAGGTAATTTTGGAGATATTGTCATCAGGTTTAATTAAAATTATAATCAAAGGTATGAACCCCTTCTGACGCAATGACATATCGTGCCAAATACAATAGCTGACAGAAGATAAGCTGTAATTTTGAAATTTCATTATATATAGTGTTATTACTAACTCTTGTGTTTTCATGGTATAAATGATATAATATCCTATATATGTGATAAATCGACACATTTATTTTGATCAGCAGTCAATTTATCTTGCGTATGAATTTAGCTATAAAAAAAGAACACACGTCCAAATTTGCATATTTGTGATTTTTTATCTGCTTTGATCCAATGCTTAAAATGGAATTCAACAATATAAGTATAAATAAATTTAGAATTACACTAATTAAGAAAAGAATACAGGTACAGTTTTTGTGACCAACATATTATCTAAAGAAACGGATTTTTTTTTCATTTATGAAAACCACTGTGGAATAATTAGCTGGTGAATCTTTTCTGAATTTAGTGCACACAGGGACGATTAAATAGCTTTTCAAATTTCCCTCATAAACCGTTGCTTTTGAAAAGAAATATAAACGAATGATATATGATCAGCATTTGCATAGGTTAATGATAGTTTAAAAACATAGTAAACAAAACTTGATGTAACGTTAAAGAGACTGTTGATAATTACAAATTGCCGTGGAAGCAAAATGTGTACTATATGGTTAAATCAGAAAGTAAACAGTTATTTTAATTTCAAAAAATCTTTGTATACACTTTCTTTAGTTGAGTTTCCTGATTCTGTACTCTTAGTAGCAGAATTAAACCCCACCAGGCATTCCTTCCACGTTTGTAAAATGACGCTTTTTTAAAATATTGTGCACACTCTGTATATAATACTGGGACATCTCCTACTGCCCATAAAACATTTTCATGAAATAGTTCTCCCAAAAAAGGGACGCCAGAGAATTTAATTGTGGAAAGGGGTCGAGTGACTCACCGTAGAAAACTTTCTTATGAAGCGCCTTTTATGAAAATAAAACTAGTTTAATTGCTGTATTCATGAACTACATGTTTACACGTGCTCCCGCTGAATGCAAATGTGTATTCTGCATTAACGGCTATTTAATTTGCATATTAACTAGTCTGTCAGATGAGAGAGAGAAAGTTGTAGTGACGACTCTAATGTTGTCTTTTTTAGGTCTCAAACGAACGCATTGTGACGTGTAGCGATGACGGAACCATTCGTATCTGGGACCTCATCGAAACCAAACGAACTTTGCGTCATAAATGATTGCTGTTATAGACCAACTAACGCCATAAGTGACCACGTGACCAGAGGAAGACCAGACACGTTGTCTATGGAGACACCCGCGTTATTTAGCTGTATTGTTATTATTTTAACGTTGAACTGAACTGTGATACCTCGCTCTATATCTATACCGTTTTGTTTCGTACTTTTCATAAATTTATTTATGTGTCATTTTGAATTTAAGTTTTAGGAGAAACAGTACTTGCCATTCCTTTTTTATTTATTTTCTTCAATTTTTGCATATCGTAGCATTCTTGAAAAGAATCCGGTTTTTTTTTTATAATCTGTGCACGTATTTCTATCAGCTTGACTTATTAGTCATCATCTTTAATGCATGTCTCGTTTTACTTCTATCTTTAATACGTGCTCCATAACATGCAATTTAGGCAGTCGGTTTGCTTAGTAGATGCAAATATATTTGATTAAAAGCAACAATTATTTTCGATTTACGTCTTAAGTTAGAGGGACCACGATGTGAAATTCTTTCTAAATTGTTTTTTCTCATTTGATATAAAATGCGGTTTTTCTTTTTAAAAAAAATTATGCAGTTTATGCTTACTGAAAAGAATATATAATTATATAAATATATATAAAATGTAAAAAGAGGTTTATTAGCTTGAGAAATGGTTCATTTCTAGTGAATTACTGTAAACTCCGTTAAACAGTTTGATGATTATGCAATGTTAACACCATTCTGCTTCAGTCAGCGAGTTACATGTAATATGTAGGTGGTGGAAATCGTTTATATCCAAATACTTTTAAACTACTTTTGTGGGGAGTTCACATAGTTAATCAACAGGAAACGGGCGCAGTCTATTTGTACATGTATGTGTATATGTGTAGTTTGGTATTCTGCTAATTGCCTTGATTAAACGCCCAGTATTAAACATGGCTAGTCACATACTTGTTTGTACCACCAGTGCATAATCAATTTTCAATGTGGCAAAATATGTTGTGATATGATTATTATTTATTCTCTCAAATCGCTCAATTTTATGGCTATATTTCTATATTTTTACATACTAGTATATATATATACGACATATACGTTTTTTTAATCATATGTACGATTGTCTTTACTTCGTATTTTTCTAATTATTTATTATCAAACTATTTATTATATCTATATCAATCATTTTAACATATTTTGTATCGAAAATCATGTCATCTTTTATTTGTATTGAGTGCTCCAGATTTGTTCCGGACGGGAACCACCAAATATTCAATATATCAAAACACTGTACGGTCTGCAATCAACTCACTTGTTCCATCTAAAAAAAATATTTTTCCGATATGAATTTTCTTGGCAAAAATATTTTCACGTGTAAAGTGAACAAAGAGCCACATAGTTTAGCTTTTAAACTTTGACACAATTTGAATCCATTTAAAGCCCTAGAAATGGCGTAAGCAATCCAACCATTTTTTACGTTTATTTTTTGATTCAGTGCAAAATAACGATAATGACCTTATGTCACAAAAAAGACTTCCTTAATTCAGTATAATGTATCTGGGGGTGGGAATATTAACATATTGTAATTTAAGCTCTGAATAGACAAACAATTTACAATGTTTTAGAATGCTTAAGTTGTTGATTGTTGACATCGTCTTCATCTGTGCCTTTCGAATGTTTGGTTTTGAACTTCGTACAAGCCGTCTTTCACCGATGTTACAATAGACATTGATGGCTCATAAAAGTTAAAATTGCACATCTTATCGGGCTATTAAGAACGCGAGATTGCATTTATATTGCCTATATTGTCATCTAATGCTTCAAGATTTGTGATGTGTTTTTTTACTCAATAGTTTGAATAAAACGTTGAAATGTTATTTGACATCTTCTCATTACATGCTTAAATAGGTTTATATGCGGAGAGAGAGAGAGAGAGAGAGAGAGAGAGAGAGAGAGAGAGAGATGGTATTAAGTTCTATGACAAAACATTTTGCTAAACAGGCAACAACGATATTTGGCGAAATGTATGTTTAAAATCCCCAAATAAATGTGCTTGTACTACTTTAACATAGTTAGATTGTACTGACTTAAATATTCTACTTTATTTAGATTTTTTATAATTATTAAAACTTACACTTTTTAATGCGATCGTCACATATGTACCTACGTGTCTTCTTTTATCTTAAATATGAAATAACTTCACAATTTCGTTCCAAATTAACCACAGTTGTCGCATTGCATACCGCAGGACAACAGATGTATACATAGTCTGGAACGGTTGGAATTCTTGTCATGAATTACACAAAATTAGTAAGTGATCAGACTTCGCAATTGGGAAGTGTTGATGACTCTGGTACAGCCAATGAGATCGTGTGTCTGTGTCGTGTATTTAGTATGTGGTTTCTGTTCCTCAATCTTATGTGGTAAGGTTGACTTTTAGGAGTTGACCTTTTTGAATCTTACTACTTGTCATGATATGAATTTCAGTTTGAATTATTGGTAACTTATATATGAAAAAAGGAAACAAAGACTATGCAGGTGGCATAGGCCTGTGCAATAATTACGAAATAAAAGGGGGAAATTTTGAAAGAAAATGATGGATCACCTCAAGAGTTGCGTTCGATCTTGGCAAGTCGTGGCGTGTATAATTCGTGTCCTCTTCCCCTCCTCCGTTGCAGGTGACAATAAATTGGGGAACAGAATGTTAATTTAATCTTTCTTGTTCGCACGATCATCTGATGAAATTTGACATCCAACTGAAAAGCCGAGATAAAAGGGTAGGGGTATGCTGTCTACAACCTTTAATTACGGAAGAGAGGTAATTAGGACAGGTATTATAAACTTGTCCGGCTTTATTTGAACACCTGTGTCTACAGGCCATTCGCAATCTGGGGGTCAATATCACAGCCCTGGATTCCGTCAACATAAGTATTGCACGTTACTAGAGCACCAAACAGTATTGTTTTCAAAGCCATAAATGACAGAACAGCTATTTTGCATTAAGGTCTTATTAGGGACTTTTATAAAGCTGGTAAATATTATGGGAACCTACGATACTCCTATTAGAACTTGGTATTTGATAACGTTTGCTTCGCGTTAGGAGAATTGTACATACAGTGGGCTGGGTTTTTTTTCGGAATTTCATCCGAATTGGCTTGCTTAAATTCAAAAATAATCTAGAAGTTTAAAATATAAGTGATATGTTGTTGAAAATTGGTAATTTGTAATTAGAATGAAAAAGTTTGGATCGTTTCGTATATACATTCTCATGAAGTGAAACACATATATTCATGTACATATGTTTAAAAAAAATTAGAAACACATTTGATACAATTGCCTCGTTTAAAAGTTGCTAACATTCGAACAAGGTTGTTCAATAGCCATTCCAATTCTTGCTGGTATTCACTTTGTTAAGAGACTGCTTTTTGTGTAGGAACATGCATTTCTTTTTAAAATCGACAGACAGACTTTACGGACAAATCATTTATAGACGATACGTCTTGTTTTGTTGAAGGTTCTTTTGTTGTTGAAAGTAAAGTGAAACCACATCCATTTAACTACATAATTTCTTGATGTACCGTTAAGAAGTGAAAAAGAGAAGTTTGTGATAAACATTATTGTATGCAACAGTTCATTTTATTAAATATCCTTGAAACACCTCGATGCGCACTTCAAAGTTTTTTTTCAAATCATTTTTTTTTTATCCATTTTAAGTGCATATTAATCACCGATTGACGGACATACTGAATAGTAAACTGAATACTATTGTTCATTTTGGAGGAATCTATCGATGTTTCATAAATATATAGAATTGTGACAGGGAAAACCAAAGTGTTTTCCTTTCCAACCCTCAACCAAAACGGATCAAAGCGTTTCCTTCTCACCATATTGATCGTGGGCTAGTATGAATTGAATTGTTTTCAGTAAATCAAAAGCAAAATGATTTATATGATTTACAATTTTTCAAATAATATTTTTCAGGAATATCAAATAACTAGAATATTGCGGTAAAATAGTTCCCTTATACTTTAAACTGTCAAAGAGGTTCGGGAAATTAACATTTCCGGATGCCGGTAAACTCATGTAGTACAAGAAATAATGGCGCACTTTTCTTCTAACCTGAAAGCCATCTTGCTGCAACGTAGAAGAACGGTTTTACCTTCAACAAACGATAAATGAAATTTGTTTTTTCCTTTCA
Source organism: Magallana angulata (assembly GCF_025612915.1). Lineage (NCBI taxonomy): Eukaryota > Metazoa > Mollusca > Bivalvia > Ostreida > Ostreidae > Magallana > Magallana angulata. Next base: position 16,094,201 of record NC_069113.1, read on the forward strand.
AGGGAGAGGGAGAGAGAGAGAGAGAGAGAGGGCCCGACGAAAGAGATTTACGAGACCTGCATTATTGAAAGAAATGATAATTTAACTATAATGGGTTTGCAGAGTGGTCTTTGCAAAGCAACGCAAAACGGATAGTTGTTATAATATCATAGCAGTAAATCAGACATTCTTACTCGGTTTCTGGGTGGAAATGAAGCCCGCTTACATTTTTATGACGCACCCTTCTACCACCTAAATCTGTGCACCTGGATTGAGTTATCACTAAATAATTACAGATTTTTTGTTTTTGTAGGGTAAACAGAAGTTAAGAGGTCTCCGTGTAATGCATTATATCTTTTACTGGTCGGTTCTAAATCACCATTGAGTGGTATTCTATTTGACGAGAAATACAAGGGGTTATTTGATATTGTGTACACAGGTGGGATTTGAAGCCTTTATAAATTACGTATATACCTGGGTTTGTATATTTCTACCCCCTTTTTCCTGTCAATTTTCTGTGTATAGGAAAAAATAATTATTACGTTAAAATATGTGGTACAAGGTTCATATTCATTTGGTCGGACAAAGCCGCAGATAAAGAAGAAAGAGTCGAAGGAATGTTACAAAGTGCAACAAGACATTATAAACAGGGCCTTAGCATTAACTAACTTTTACCTATTGCTTATTCAACAGGTCATATAAAGACTGAATTTATTTCTGATGGTGAAATATCTATACACGCTCCGCGTTTGAAGTCTCGAGTCCATGTTAACGCAAGCCTTTGTAGTAAATATAAATACCTTGCCGTAATTATAGTGCAGAACAGGGTGTTACTTTATAGTCAAAAAGCGCAACATATCTGGAAAACAAATTGTTTTTTTTAAACGATATGACCAATGCTTTATGCTTCGTACCAAAGGATTATTTGTTCCATACGCAGATGTTTGAAGACTTCCCCAAACACGACCGTCAGGTGAAATTCGAAGTCATTTCATAGTCATAGAATGGATTTATACAAAATGAAAACAAACGTCAATTGTTTAGTCCTATGAATTTGAAAAAAAAATAAGAATAAATAACCTATTTTTTTCTCTTTTTCGTATTTGTATACGGTTGTTAAAGAAATGTCGGCAGGTACTTTACGTAATTTCAAACCTTATAATTATGCAAGTTCAAATTTGGTCGATTCTGGAGAGTTAGGATGTTTTCACATTACATTTCTCTGGGTAATATGTTTTAGAGATATATTTACCCAATCAATAATAATTAGCTATAGTACATCATGATATTAGATAAACTGTTATCTTTTTATTTTAGAATTGTATCCTGTTATATCACTCTGGGGATCAAATAAATTGTTATCTTTCTAATTTAGAATTGTATCTTGTTATATCATTCTGGGGATCAAATAAATTATCTTTTTATTTTAGAATTGTATCTTGTTATATCACTCTGTGAATCAAATGCATTTTGTCATGAAACTATTTTCTCTTGAAGCCGAATAGCGATAATAGAAAACCACAATACAACGTTACTGTGTGTTAATGCAAACGTAAACAAGACTCAAACGATGGTCTGCGAAAAAAAAAATGAATACTGTTATCAAAATTACTATGTTTTGTGTTGCCAGGTTTTTTTCTGTTGATTTTTTTTTATGATTTTTTAATGGCAAGTAAATTATCTATTTATTTTTTTTTTTGGTAGTAAAATGTAACGGAATTTTAAATTGCATATGGAGACAGTTAAATTATTAAATGCCTTGTTGCTAAGTCAGCGACCTTCTGTTTTCGCGCCAAAACATCGCCGCCGGAAGTGGGGAAATGGAGTTGTTTAGTGTGAAGGAATTAGATTAATGCGCACTTTTCTATAATTTTCAGGTCCAAAAATGCACTTAAAGCGGAAGATTTTCCTGACACAAAAAATTAACATACATTTTCTTTCTAATTTGTTTATCCTTGAAAAAAAGTCGTCTATGACAACCTGTGTTAGCGATCGCGATAGAAGATGCCTTAAGTGTTTAGGCCCATGCAATCATGGCATGGCAGTGTTGAAGAATCGTTAAAGTATGAGCCGATTAAAAACAAGAGTACAAGAACCCAGCCGGCTCAGGGATAAGCAAAAAAAAAATGTCCGCCGAGATAATAACTTGACTACTTATTACAAAGAACCAATAACATAAAACATGGTTGTACAAGAGGCACGCATATTAAGCGAAGCTCAGCTTTATGACTTTAGCGAACTTCTTTTGAACTTTGAGGCAAACCGACTTGTCTTGTCGTTAGATATTTAACCAATTGAAAGACATCATAACCGGTAGCCGCGATCTAAAACGAATTGCAAGATATTTTATATAAAATTGCGAAAAAATTATTATGAAGGGTAATAAATCAGTCATTTAAGACAATTAAATATGGCAGCAAGAGTGCAAGAAAATACGGGAAACAGGGCAATAGCGATATAAACAGAAAAAGAGACTACTTTATATTGCGCATAATGCTTTTTTTTATAACTCAGACAAAGACATTTGTTGTCTCCTTTTTAAAAGAAAAAAATTGTATTCTCTTAATTCAATCTAGAGGTCGACGTCTAATTAAAGTGTGTGTTATTATCTGTTTAACCCAACCATAGCAAATTGGAGACATGTCACTGACCAATAACCTTGACCTCAATCACAAAAATTTTACCTATTTTATAAAGTTCTACGTAATGCAGGCCAAATTCTAGTAAAAAAAAAAAGAAAAGAATGCGATATAGAGTAAATTATCTAATATGTATTTAATTATATAAAGGGCTAGGGACTGTTTACCAGATCAATCGTTTCTGTAAAGTACACACGTTTAGAACGCATAAATAAACTGCTTTACACCAATGCATGCATCATATCCACAAATTAACAATAACTATGTTACTTGCGATTCATTCTTTTGACGTCAGGGTCGCCTTGCAATGACTTAAGATCTTAATCTGGAACAGCATTGCAATTAAAAGTCTGACCCTCTTTATAAAATATGTCGATGAAATATTTATACATGTAGAAACGGTGTCATGAAATTCATTTTGCACATTTAATTTTATATATTATTTTAAAAAGTATTGATGGAATGTCAAGCATACGGAAGAGTAGTTTAACTAATTTACGTAAAAAATAAATAGGTAAGATGACTATAAATACAAAAAGTTTCCAAAAATAGGATTAATTAATCTCAGGTGTTGTCTTGATGAAAGATTTATGACGATGTTGCACCGAACAGACATTATCTTGAATTTAGTGATTTCTCGAACACGCGGAGTAACTTCCCCTTTGATCACGCTTATGGTAAGAGAGGGCGGGGTTGGGCGATTTTTCCGTTTTCCGCTTGTTTTCTGTCAAATAGGGTGGTTCTCTTGTCACGGTAGTTCATCTGTGAACTGTGAATTTTGACAGGTTTACTGTAAAACATCTAACGACAAGCTCTCCAAGTTTACATACTGAGCATTTCGCAACAACCCGATCTCTCATTTTGTTCAGTAAAACACACTTTAACCAGTGAATTTCTCATTGGTGTTTGTAGAGAGATGGCAAAAAAGATATCAACATATTTACTATGATAAGTATAAATTGGTTTATTTTTACTCGAAGTGTTCGTTTGTCTTTTAAAAGTTTGCAATAGTTATATCATCTCATATACACCCTCTGACCTTTATATTTAAATCTACGTACTAGAACACAATTGTGAAAACCTCGTAAGTTTTCAGAACTTGTCTGTTGACCTTTTGTATTCTTTGACCTACAATAAAATAAGTTCAGATCAAATCACTATAATGTTTCGAACCCTGATTCTCACAATCATTTAATGTATTTGTCCATACTATTTTTGATCGACATACAATTTGCAAATACCTTAGCTAAATGTTACCCATACACCTAGATACAATTACGTAAATTGTATAACATATCTGAAAACGTGGTGATAGTTCTTCGTGTATATACTACATTCTAGAAGGGCGTACACATCATGAATTCTATAAATCATGTTCACGTTGTACATCTATATTGATTCACCGAAAAATAAATCAATATGTGAGTGTTTATTTTATAGGTAAAAGTATTCAAAATATTTTGGAGAGAGAGAAAGAGAGAGAGAGAGAAAGAGAATGTACATCCATACTATATTCATACGCATCTTAGTTTCAATTCCCTGACGGAAACACCTTGAACTTGTCAAACGACCTTGACTTACAGTTGTATCCTCGGACGTGCCAGATTTGCACCTAACGCTTTTTTCCGATATCAGTGTCCCATTATATGATAATGGATGTAGACGTTACACGACTGCCAGCTGATAATCTGACTAATGATTTCCTAAACGATGTGTCGATGACAACGAAACTATAGTCACTGGGCAGACAGAACGAATCGCCGACATCTTGGATCGGCCTGACTTGTGATTGCATCTAGCATTGACCGTCCCGTCACAAAGTACAAACATTTATAGCGATCCTGTTCTTGAATGGCCTTTGATTTCATGATTTTTGAAAGATATCAACGTATCTATGTCATTTATCATCATCCAAGCTGTTTTTAGTTTCTGTTTCTATATTAGGATTACACTTATGTTTAAACATGATTAAACAAGAAGTTTACGTTGCTTTTAATGTTAATTCATAAGCTTATAACGGTAATTGCAAACAAGATATAATATACAAAACTCGCTGCAGCTATAGGTTTTATATTTTTTCAGCAACCACTTTGAATTAACAAAAAAAACCCGTCTATTTTTTAAAATTTCAGTCAGATACTGTTTATATCTTTGGTAAAGTGTGTAAAGTACAATATATCGCATTATCGATCATCTTAGTACTTTGATGGCAGCGTCAGCACATAACTTGGTCATGTCTCTCAGTTAGCATATAGGTTTGTCCAGTTTTAATCAGTTTTGACCGAATCAATCGAGTAAGACAGTTTACATCTTATTATGAACAGCAATCGGTTTTCTTAAGAAATACTATTATATGATGAAATTCTCATTGTATGTTATATCAGGTAATATGTACATGTATGGTATAACTATGTTTCATTTTGAGGCTGAATTTTTAAGAGTAAAGAATTCTCGAGGAAACATTGTGCTAAACTCTCTTGTTAGCATGTATGATGTATATGCACTTTATTAATGAAGTCATCTCGTTTTATTTTGCAAAAATAAGTCGATAAATAATGATAATGACAGGCTAATTAATTAATTGCTTCAGTTTTTTTAATGAATAACCAGACCCTAAAACCCCCACAGGTATGCGTCAATAATTTTGAATCGGCTTTAACAGATTGCAGGTAAAAATGACTGTACACTTCCATTCTTGAAATGTCGAAAATATGCAACGTAGCGACTGAACTAAATAAGATAGGGAAGTGGGTTATGAAAATATCCACCTATCTGACATTATAGACGCAAGAAACTGGTACATAGTGCTTCATACTTTGGTTAATGAAACGTAAATATCAGTTTCTTCAATAATTGATTTATCACCATTGAGAAATTTACATATTTTTGAGAGATGAAGTTTTATGAGGACGGGAAATTTGTACAAAATATTGAATGAACTCTCCACATGAAAGCGAGAACGAGCTATTGATCTGGTTAAATATTATGATCAACTTTTTGATTTTTCGATCGGAACGACTGATATTTGTTTTGATATCTTTTCTTTGTTCTATTTTTGACTGTATAAAAGGTGTGGCTGATCATTAAAAATCAGAATTTTTATAGATTCTTAAATTCATAGCTATTGTTCCCGACATAGCTTGTTTTGTTATAACTGATGTGTACTTCCTCAGTTATTGCTGAAATCAATCTTTGTGAATGATTGAAAAATAACTTTAATAAAACTAGGAAAAGAAACACACTATGTATTAATTGGTTCACTGCACTTCGAAATAATTTCTAAAAAAAAAAAAAAAACAGTCGAAAATACTAGTAACTCGATTATAAAAGATATCATGATTTATAAAAGGTATATAAGTTAAATAGGAAAAAACTGGATAAAAATTATTATTTTCAAAAATTAGAATAAGTGAATAAGAACAAAACCCTCAGGTGGATTCGATCTCTTGATGTCAGTTATCAATTGATACAAACAAGTGTTCGTTGGATTTTCCTCGCTACCCGAGAAAACGATAGCTGTGATATCGAACTCGCAATATATTAATTATCTTGGCTGATATTAATTGTGAAGAAGGAACAGTCCAGTTTTACATTTTAAAAAATGTATGTAGATGTGATTGCAATGTCCAAGAGTACTGAAAGAGGTTAGTTCGACATTTTGGCAAAGAAGAATCAGAAAAAGTCATTAATTATCTCGAGTAGTTGAAATAAAGCCCTTTTGTATCCACATACAGATGGAATCGATATCAGTGAACACATCCTCCGACTTTGTATGCCAACATATATTATAGAATTAAAGAGATGCAAACCTTGATTGACACTCCTTAATTAACTTTTTAATTTCTTTGAATAGAATTTAAATAAAGTCAACATTTCTAACATAATGCGCACTTCCCGCTTTGCATCAAGATAGTAATGTGGGATCGTTTCTATGTTACATTAAAACGAAAGTGCTGAGGTACATTTTTCTCAATGCAAGACCGATGTCTCTGTTTTCGTTTTATCAGCCAGACCATCCCTTAGCGTAGAGGAGATGAAAAATCTTCTACAGAATTAAAAATAATACCTAGCGGAGCCCTTTTTAGTACAATTTTTGTTTATCAAGCCGCCAGAGTTTGCCGTCAATGAAAGTTTAGAGATAGCATTAATCCCTTACTGAATGAAAGCTTGATCGCAATACGATAGCATCACCATAAATGGCACCGGAAGTAATCGATTTCATCACAGACATGCGTGCATGTACATCTCGAAGAAATTAACAACTGAACGTTTTCACCTTTGGTATAGGGATTTGTGACTCGGTTTCTTATATTTATTCTTTATGCCTCTGAAGATTTTAGAAAGCTCGATATTAAAACAAAAACAAATATGGGTCTAATAATGAATAATTATTGTTTGACAGCATTCCACATCATTTATCAAATGTTGAAATAAAACAACAGTCAATAATGTTTCCCCATGCAGGAATCAGAGGGAAATTGATTCAACTTGTGATGCAAATATCTATAAAAACGGACACCAATTTCATTCAAAACATGTCTTTGACCTAGAATTCACCGTCCCTTTATCAATAGGTGTGATCACCACGACCGAATTTAACACGTCGAAAAATTATGATACCTTTATAGATCAAAGTCAGACTGGTTCACAAAACTGTTTAATTCTGCGGAAATTATTAATTTATTTTTTTTCTTTCTCTCTTTTTTGCTGACAAGATTCGGAACTTAAAGTGGTGGTATATGTCTATTGAAAATGGTAGATTTTTTTTTAAAGAAAAGGTATCTTATTGTTTGCATTAAGTGTTTAATTAAAAAGCGTTTCATTTTACAAAGGTTGTTTAGTTCATTGGAATTGTGCTGAAATCTTATACACTAGCGGCGCATTTTGCAGGTATAGAAAAATACATATCATTTTACATAGTTAGTGCTATTGAATTACATTGGATTATTACGGGGTAGTCATTAACATACCGTATCAATTATAGAAAAATAAATAACAAAACTACAAAACGCATAAACCTTGACAGTTGTATGACAAAGTGTTTGAAATATGTAATAGTATATATATCCGACAAGAAGAAACAATTTAATTACTAATTCTTTCCAAAATCTTTTTTTTATATTTTAAATGTAATCTAAAATCATTTTAAAGGCCAGATATTTTGTCGTGTTCTTAAAAGATTTGGGTCATGAATTTGAAGTACGACGTATATTCTCTAAAGGATAATTACATTATATCATGTATAGAAAACCCAATCATTATGATCATCATTTACAGTCCTATCTTATGGCCTTATCGAACATATAAATTGTCTCACATTAGATTTTGATTTTTTTAAAAAAAGGTTAAAGCGGTACGTGTTTTTGAGTTAACACTAAGTCTTAGGAAATCAGTGAAGTTAAATAATCCTTTTAAAATGATAAAGAAACTCAACAGACAACGTTAGAGAACATTTTATAAACCATATATTGATGAAACAAGTCCAGTACTGATATATACCTATATACATGTGATATATAACATTTTATATACACATACTTACAATCGATTGAGTTAAAAAATAAAAACTTTAAAGAAAAGAACATAAAACGCTTTGACGAATAAATAGAAATAGAAAACTGCAACCATCTATTTTCAATCTAAAACCAAATGTCGGTGACGCACACAACTTGTAATCTCTGTTTAGATCCTTTGTCCAACTCAATCCTCTTTTTTACACTCCATCTCAGTTTTAACTATTGACCATCAAAGAAAAGAGAAAAGGACATCAACTTCCAACGTATTGCACAAAAGCTGCTTATTTTGGAAATACTTTACCGAGTTTTTGAACAAGATTAATGCAGAATTGTACTTCTATAAGCCATCCATGAATTGGTCAACTAGTCATCGCTTCACAATAAGATCACTATAAAGACAGAGCGAAGTACTACTCTTCCAAGAATCTGACACATTCCTTTTCCAGGGCATCAGAGAAAAGGACGAAAATCTGCTCGAACTAGACAATCTTTTCGGTGTTCCAAAACGAGACGGAGTGACAGACGTTAGTACATTTGATTATGAATCTTTATTTTGTCGTCTGATTAATCATCCAATGGCGGACCTGAATTTACGACGCCTGCTCGCGCCCGTTCTTTAAGCTCTTTGTTGAATGTAGTTTTATTCATCTGTGCTTGACACTCTTCGTTAATTCTCCACACGACTTGACTTTTGGTATATGTGTGAAACGTTTCGAAGCCTCTGATTGGTCCAAAACTGGGGCAAATGCAGCTGACCCCGACTTGGGCCAACCCCCAAATTGTAGTTGGCTTTGATGCGCAGGCACCTTATAGTTCACACATATATTTTAGATGTACATGTACATATTTCGAGTTTGCAAAAACGAAGCATTAGGGATTAATTTTCTAAGCATTAGTTTATCAAAGTACTTTACTTTTCTTTTTTACTTTACAACAATGGTATAACCAAGATAAAGCATGCAAATCTTCTGCACAATTGCACAAAGACTCATGACGGTGAAAATTTTTAATGTATATATTATGACTGTTTGATTTAAGACTTGATATAAATTAAAGTGAATTTCCCAACGATGTCAATGGCTCGGTTTGCGAACCCTTTTGTTTGTGTCGTATAAAACTATATAAATTATGGTAATAATTAAAATCCAATAAATGAAACTGAGTGCTTGAAGGTAAAAGTAAAAAAAAACCCACATAGGATTAATGTATTTGTTTCTACTATATTTATCTCTGCTTTGCCACATATTGTTCTGAATCGCAAATATGAAAGCGTTTGCCCGAAGTGAATTTCCATTCTGTAGATAGTGCTTTTGTGGGTGGCAGGTGATTTTCATTTTTATTGTCAACAAAATGAAACAGACAAAAAATAGTAATCTAAATGAAGCATCCATTTTGTATATTTTTATTGTATTATTTATCAAAAATTTTATATTTTCATTCATGGTTACGGGGTTTCTTTAACCTTTTACGGGTTTTTGAATTAGGGTAAAAATTCTTTTATCGTATTTTCATGATACTCATACTTTTACAATGTGTATGAGTTACAAAGTACCATAACTTGCTTTCTTATTTTGATTTTTTATTAAAAAAAAAAATGAATGCTTTTCTTCGTGAAGTATATATAAACCGACAAATATACTCATTATAAAGGTACACTGCTGTTGTTGGCAGTTTTTACAACGTACGGAGTCAGCAATACATTTCAATACTCTTATCATGATGATAGAAAAGACATCATGAATTTGCCATCAAGTTTAATTCTAAACAGCCCTTCATTAATAAGGCAGATATGGTTTTAATTTTTGGAACATCATGGTTCCAATATATTCTCGCTTTAGTTACAAAAAGCCATTTGCTTGCCAGATCATGTTTGATTCACACTACTTTGGTGTTAACTTCTGCGGCTTTGAGGATCATTTTTTGTTTTCTTATTCAATGATTTCATTTGATTTTTGTTTCAGTGGTAAGTTGCAGTTGACGTCTTGGACACATTGGGGTCTTTTAAACTTCTGTGACGTTTCACATAACATGACCAAACTGAATGTTTAATGACTGAAACAAGGCTCTCTACTTCTTTAGATTAAACATCTATTTCTGTAGCATAGTACAAATTTTAATTAAAAAAGAATGATTGAAATTTGTATAATATAATATATGTAGATAAATAAATATTTAAATCATATCTATGATCTTTTGTTTTGGTTGTGAAAAAATAGATTGGTTTCAAGTTTATCTTCGCATGCACCTACGAATCTAACATACTAGTACATGTATATCTTGTGCCTAATTCCAAAACGTCACATGCATGCTTTTAACCCCTAAAAATGAGAACAAAACCGCTGTTATCTTAATAGAACGGGGTCATTTTTTCAGATTTCTATTTCGAATAGTACCTTTAATGGAAATTTTTTGTGTCAGTGCCTGTTCAAAGCACCAATACATTTTTTACTCTACATTTAGTTTATAGTACAATATTTATTGCATTCCAAGACATATCTACATAAATTTAGCGTCTGAAAAGAGCATTTCACATTGTCAGACAATTGGAGGTAGACATACAGATGCCGATTTAAAAGGAATTAAAAAAGAAACCATCATATTGACAGAGTGTCTAGAAACAGTGCCGGATTTTGGAGTTTTCAGCAGAGACAAACTTTTCATTTGATTTATTGTGTCAAATGACAATAGGTTCATGGTTAAATGGAAATGTGGCTCCTTTTTAGATTCATCGTGATGTTAACATAGAACAAAATAGGAGAAAACCCTTCCACCTGAGGAACACCTGAAGAATAAACTTATCTTACCAATATTCATGAACCAATGGCATCAACAGCTGCAAGTAGCAAACACCATGGTTTTTTTCTTGGTAGTGTGTGGATATTTGATTGTCAAATTTGATTTAGAATGGAATTAATTCTTTTTGACAAGACTATTTTAAAGACTATTACGATAATTAGAAATACTAATGATTCTTGTTCTAATGCACAAGGTCAGGCGTGTTTGAATCATGATTTTTGTCCTATTGCGTGAAATCACTTTGTTAAGTGTTTATTTCGAATACATCTTGACACATAACAACACACCTCACTTACATATCAAATACATCAAATGTAATAACTGCTCCTATCGCATTACCTTGCATTGAAATGTAAAGGACACCCCCTCCCCCGTGTCTTTCATATTATGTCATTTTTTCAATTTGAGTTATTTGTTTGTATTTAATATTTATAGAATACCAAAGGTGATTAATTTGGCCTCCTTTTTGTGATACAAGCGTGATTAATCTGAATATTATTCATTTTGATTTTTTTTATCTGCAAAACAAGCATCTTAGGAAATAGGTGTCAAATTAATAGATTTCAAAGTCAGGTGTAACAATGCTTTATTAACCGAATTTGATGCAGATCTATGTTCACCCATATTTGTGTCATTTATTAGGACTTTGATCTTAAGAGAAGCTATGAGCGGGGGAGGAGGGAGCTAAGTTCTCAATTATTTTTTTTTAATCAGATGAACTTAAATTTAAAGAATAAATATTTCAAACGTTATTTGAAAACTTTAGTTTCCTCCAGAACTTAATTATAAAATTTTTAAAATATCTTGATTTTTTGTATTTCGCGAAAGTCAAATAAAACATCAACTTATTCTTAGTGAAATTTAACAATATGACAAATTATCTTTGTTTTTGTATTCGCGCCATGCAGTTTTACCGTTCATTAAGTTGCTATTCATAAATGAATATGACACCGTTCTAGAAATTTCAAAATTTCTTCGAAAACAAATCGATCACGAGCAATGACTTTCACGCCGACATATCATCTTGTACATAGCTTACCAATATATATATATATTTTTTTTTGCTGTTTTAAAGTCAAACGAAAGAAAATGCATGAGATTAAATTAACGACAGACACAAGTTATCAAAGGGATTTAAAAGACAATTGAAAAAAATAAACGACTTATGTAAGTTAATGGGAACCCCCACGACTGGTTTGATTGCCAGATAATAAACAAAAGAATATAGCAATAAAAATGTCTTTGCTGAGCTTCTTTGCAATCTTCCATATATCAATCCCAAGCAGCTCGATGACAGGTAAAATAGAATCTCATTAGATGCGCTGTATATGGTTATTTTTATTTTTATAAACTTAACAATGTTTAAAATATTTTGCTGGATAGTATTATTGCCATCGTAACTTATGAATTATATGTGATAGTGGTTTAGCACTACTTTTAAGGACAAGGGTGAACACTCCATTGAATAATGTATTGAACTATTTTAGATATTAAACATCATCAAAGTTGGTTAATTTAAATCTTGCAATAACAAAACACAAACGAGGCAATCGAATCCCCCCACTCAAAAGTTTTGTTTTCAGTATATTTACACAAATTATCCGCTTTCATCCTTGGGATTTTTTGCCCATATCTATAGATATTCAGGGCTAATTGCGGATGTATATTCCTATTTCAAGAAATATCACTCTTGATACCACATAACCACATATAGATAAGCCAATCCAAAGATAGGATGTGTCCCTCAGGCTCCTCAGATCACGTCAATTCGCCCTCATACTGATAAAGCCATCCGGATCTTTGGCCTCCGGATATGTTTGCAGCCAACGCGATTCGATACGCTCCTCTTTTGTTTATGAATTAACGATTTACAATGTGTTTTGTGGGAAAATACGGAAACCATTTAAACTTTACACGAACTTCGTTAATTACAGACAATATTTTATTTTCTATTGATCAAAGAAATTTTTGGTTTCAGTGATATCTCGTGTAGTTACAGTGATTTGGTCTGATAAAATGTTTACGAAATACGGTATTTTTAAAACCACACAGAACTTTGCACACGCTTCCTTTCTCTACAAGCATTACACACTACACTTAAATACAACTTTAAAAATGCTTTATACATGTCTCGCATGTCTTATTAAAATCGTATAATTATATTTTTGTGATGAGGTTATAATGAATTATCTTCAAGGATATATGTACCACTAATATCTTAATAAGCTTTACAATGTAATATATAGTAGATGACAATACAATCTTCTACTATATTCGAACGACAGCGATGAACAGAGGAAATTCTAACTCTAGTATACATAAATGGTTAGAACGCACGTTTTATTGAAGAACCAAAACAGAAATTTACCATGCCGTGCCGGGCTTTTATAAACCACACAATGACCGACGAAAAAAAAAAGCAGAAAAAAAATTCAGTAGTTCATTGGTCGTTATCAAATTAAGAGCAGTTGGGAAATAATCTATCCAATTAAAGAAGTAAAAATGCTTCTTTTTTATTTCATTATTGAGTTATTTTTATACACACTTCAAGGATAACGCAAACCTGTCATAAACGACTTTAAAAGTGCATTTTGATGATTGGTTTTTTTTCCCTTTAGTGACTTTTGGTCGAAAAGTTAAATAAAAACTTTTTGTTAAAATACTTGTAAACTTGCAGTAAACAGTATAGAATTAAGACAAATAGGCACATTGTTCCATATTGCACATACCAAATAGGCACATTGTTCCATATAGCACATACCAAATAGGCACATTGTTCCATATTGCACATACCAAATCATTGCCTAGAAATGACTATCAAATCTTTTTTTTAACTAAGTAAATTGCAGTAATCGTCTATAACGAAATGGAAGAGTTCAAAACTTGCAAACTCTTGATTTGGTGCATATGCTAAATTAAGTACTTTGATGGGCATGCGCCGTGACTTTTTGACAACGTCATGATCACTGTTGAACCATACCCTACTTAGTTAAAACCTACCATTCACGTATGTATCTTTTATTCAAGGGGAAACAATAGTAAATGATCTGCTCTCCGTATTGATATACCGTAATTTTGAACTACATTTTATTTATAATTAACTATATGTACATCGAACCACGTTGAAGATTACCTACTATTCCTATTCTCTTACACTCCGTACCTCATGAACTAAAGAAAGTCGTTCACAAAAAACATGCAACGAACTGAACGGACTCGATCGGTCGCATGCTGTGAAACAATAACCCATTTGATACGGTAGTTTACATAGCAAAATGATAGCAAATAATATCGATAATACAATGATGAAATAAATCTGCGTTCCTCGCAATCACCACAAAATGCCCTAATTTGCATTTTAACAACCAAGTGTACACATTTGCCTAGCACAAAGCAATAAAGGTGTACATCTGTCTCTTCAAAACTTGCTGGTTGAATAGATTAATTATAAATGTGAAATCTTTTCATCATTAATCACCTTACAATACTTGCATCAATTATTATACGTACATGTATTTTCGAGAAGATCAAACATTATTTTCAAATGCACAGAAAGAGTTCCGGTTTATTAGAACCTTGTGGTAAAATTAGATACTAAATTGACAAATCAAATTTGCTGGTGATATTTCTATTCTAACCAAATACAGGTTCTAATGTACTAGCTGCAGGACTGTAGCTCCCGGTCTGAAAAAATTCGGATGGACGACCTGGGAGCTACAGTGCCTCCCATTGTAAAAAACTGCAATTTACGGCGCACAAAAAAATGCGCTAGGTTTTGACTGATTAATCTCATTTACGATCATAATCTGTACAAATATTTAATCCCAAAAAATTCCTCGGACATTTTACTACAGCTATTGTCACTTCACTTGCCTCTGATATTCTTTTAAACACCATCCCCAGCCCTGTCAATTCAAGTGGTGCAAGTTTGTTTACATTTAAAAATGGCGACTCTCGATCTCGACGTAAATTAACATACTTCATTTTCCGAGGTCGGTTATCATGTTTAAAGGAAAGTCTGAGGCTAGTAAAGTGGTGATATCAGTAGTAAATTTGCTGAAGAATTTTATGGTTCTAATTATTTTTACAGAATTTGTGTGAAAATAAGGTTAATAAGTCCAAACTTAGCGCAATTTTTTGTGCGCCGTAAATTGCAGTTTTTTACTATGGGAGGCACTGTAGCTCCCAGGTCGTCAATCCGAATTTTTTCAGACCGGGAGCTACAGTCCTGCAGCTACTAATGTACATGATTTCAGAATGATTTAAAGATTCGTGCTCGAATGGTAAATCATTGGAGGGTCTGGAGCGATAACAGTCAGCGAAGAACACGACAAAAACACGCAGAATTCATCAAACGTGAAGCTGGAAATCGCCTCGTAATCACTTTCACAAATGATATATTCTTGAAATGAGCTGTTTTAAAGATCAGCGCACGCGCACAGCGGGATTAAATGAGATGATAAGCCCGCCACTTGTCAAACCTTCCTCGTAAACCGTATGTTTACTACCGCTAGATCAGCTGCTTATACCACAACAAATGTATAACAATTTCGTTTATAGCGACCCTTTTCCACATGTTACAAACCATTAAAAGTGTATTTCTTTTAGAAAAGTATAAGAATGTACCATATAGAGCTTAAAGTTGTTTTCAAAAACAATGAAAATTGAGCATCCATAGCTAATGCCTATAGTCAACAAGATAAAAGTTGTTGGGTGGATTGGATAGTTTTAAAAGAACTTTTCAAAAACATTTATCAGTCTCTTTTATCCTCTTGATCAAAGTAACATACAAAAGAGGGTAGCCATGTACAGCTTACAAAGGTAAAAATGAGTTATGCTATCAGTATGAGAGGAATCTCGGGGTTCTGTCGGCTTTGGTGTATCGCTTGCAATCCAGTATAAATATATCTGTAGTGGAGGGCATTTGATATAACGAGCTATGACAAGGAAGTGACATAGTACGGATACACAAGCTGTGTTCGACATGCTGAATTGGAGTGATTTCTCTCACTAGGAGTACACAGAGACAATTTCATGTGATTTCAAGAGTTATAGATGGTTGCAACTGCTGTATGCCCTAGAGGATTCGAACATGCAAGCCACCGAATCAAAGTAAGTTCTCTTTTACAACTGTTTCACAAATATTTTGTTCTTTTTACTCAATGGATAAGAGTATTTATGAATGAAACTATTAATTAAGCATCCTAGATAAAACCAAACAGCCTGATATTTCAACCAGATAGTTTAATCTGCAGTGAAATGATAATCCGATTTAATCGAATGAAGCACAGAATCAGAGTTCGACCTTCTCCGCGTGGTATGCCTTCTTCCACATAATGTTTCTCACAATTCAACCGAGCGCTAAACAGTAGCATCCTGCGAAACGGTTCCCGCGGACACGAGCCTCTTCGCTGTTTTGGATTTTATGAGACCTATTAACATACTCGATATCCTTAATTACGATTTTAATGACGAGTAACATGTTTGAAGCAACAAACAAAAGCCCCCTTGGTTTCATCATTAAACATATCAAGAAACAAGCCTTCTGACAGATGGTTGTTTGGCTTTGAACCAAATGATAAGCATGCGCACGTGGCGAAAGGCCGCTTAAGTCTCAGTTTATGTCTGGTAAATGTTACCGAAATTAATCGGATGTCAAATGCTGAAAATGCATGAAACGAGAAAACTCTAGGTACAGCTTCGTAAAATGTACATTCAAGGGCAGCTATATTGGTTTCCATGTGTTCTTTTTAGAAAACAATTTGTTTCACGTTGTTTACACTTTATGTATGAGGTGAATTGTATTCTGCAGAGGACTTTTATATTGTGTTATTAAATTGTTCAAGTTTTATCAATGTAGTTCAGTGCACTACACAAGCGTGGGTATTTGTACATGTACATGCTGAATATATTCAAAAAATACCGTCCAAGGTGTTTTGACATCGAAAAAAATTAGATGCATCGTTGCAATGAAAGTCAAATTGCACAACAGACAATCGTTTTTAAAAAAAAAAATATTTCTATATCGTAATGAAAATAAGTTTTATTCAGTGGATTTGTTGAAAGTGTGCAGGACCATATCACACGTAGAGAAACTAAAGCCTATTAAATCAGAAATTTCCCATCATGCTAGTAACTATTCGAATCATATAAATCATCTTATGACATGACCTTAAAACTCATACTGACTTTTCTCTATTAGGAAATAAAATAAGTAAATAAAAAACAAAGAAAATTAATTAAGACAATTAATCTTAGAGTTCTATCGACGCCAACGTTATCAAACATTGCAATAATATTTTATTAGCAAAGGGGTCAAACATCTGAAAAGATAGAATTTTAGAATACGACAGTGACGTGCACCTAGGAGGCGTTTTATACAAAGAGCATTCTGTCCAAAGTCATTAGTATTTGTCACAGAATGGAGGGTGCCAATTTTCTTTATTATACGACCTTTTTTTTCTATTTTAGAACATCCACGAGGGATGATCTCATTTCTTATAATATGGAATTTTATAAGCTATCTACGTTTGCCTTTGTGCGTAATTGTTAATGATTGTCAGTTAAACATATCATTACCATTCCAGTGTACCAAAAATCTGTAATATCAATTATCTCTTCTAGATAGAACGTCATCTCTTTTATTGCAGTGACATCTAAGTTTTAAAAAAATCGTTTTTTACTGATTGCTATTTGTAATTGATATGAAACTATGAATAATTGCTCGTTTACTAAAAATAAAACCTTAAATAAATAAATAATTTAAATTTCAAATTTGACAGCACCGGAACTACCTATTTAATGTGATGCTTGCCTCTATTAAAGGCTTTTTGCACCAAACCTTAGTTTGAATCGCTGTGATGCTACATTTTGGAATGATTCTGAAATCAAACAGCGTGGCAAAGAAGCCATGCCCTATATGTATGTTCGGAAAATAATCTTAAAAAAAAACTATAAATTTTACGAAATTTTAACAAAATTTCTTTAATTTAACCTTGAGAAATTAAGCTTATATATACATACGTTGCATTATCATTGAATGCTGTTAATCGTAGATGTCCATCCGTATCAATTGGAATTTAAAAGAAGCAGAAACTTAAAATTATTTATATTATCAGGTACCTTGCAATGCTTGAGGAATCCTCTTTCTCTCGATTTTAAGAGAAGAATGTGGAAATAAAGAATTTTTTTCTGGCAAAGTTTGGTCAATAAACTTTCGTTTTCGTTATGTCTATAAAACACCTGCGAAATGTGATCTGGATAATGACATTTATTTTGAGCGACCCTGTAACAAGCCGCAGATACTCTGGGTGAACAGAAGATCTAAGGAAAAACGTGCCTTCGTTTCGTCATTCCTCGTGAAATGTTTATAATGTTCAATATCGCGTGCAAAGAGAAATGCACAAAAACCACCTGCACATCGGTTTAGAAAACAAAATTGTTTACTTAAATCCCAGATGGGCTGCTATAAAATTGACTTCTTGGAGCAGTTTAATCGTATGATTCGATCCGGATGGCTAAAAGATGTCAAAATATTACCACACGTGCTGTTGGCAAACCTAGCATACAGGTGGTTTCCCGCCAAAATGTTCTTTTAGTGTGAGTTCGTTTAAAAATGTCCTCAGGCATTCCTGCATCAAACAAAATTTTCCGAAAAAATGAGGATAAATGAGGGGGAAACCTTTCCCTGCCCTCGACTCGATCTTCAGCTGAAAATTAAATGTACTCACCGATTCTTGGTGGATGTGATTATTCTATCCGCGTAGTCAATATCTTAAACAGATTAAGGAGAATGATAAAACACGAGAAGATAAAAGAAAGGGAAAGCAATGAGCCATGTCCGTGCTCTATCTGTAGTAATGTGTTAAAAAGGTGTAAAGATTCCCATCTGGATCTGCATCTCAATGATGTTTCCCATCCTTCCCCGTTAGAAAGGGAAATACACCGAGTGGGAACTGCTCCATCAGCTGTAGTGGGGGCAAGGGGTGAAGAAATTCCACGGTTGGTTACAAGGAAACCCCTCTGTGTATGGTTTGCGACTTGTTTTGTTTAAGGCTAGCCTGAACTTATTATCCCAACTACACACCACAATGCATTCCTGATTTAAATTAATATAAATTTAAAGCAGTTCTGAGGAATTCGCTTCCTCTTGTTAGTTCTTGGTTCATTGTTTCTGAAATATGGTCTATTTTTCTGTGGAGTGCACAGACCGATTTACTTATTTACACTGATAAGTTTTTATGCACCTTTTACCTAAAATTTACGCATGTTTTTAGACGTGTTAATAGAACTTAGTATACTCCGAGAGATCTCATTATTCTGAAAAATTTGGCGCAAAGCGACACAAGGCACAAAATCTGGCTCACTAAAACAACGACGTACGACGGTTTTATTCGATAAGAACTATGTTTAATATGCGGTAATCATAAACTAGCACAGCAATTTCGAAAATTGTATAAATGATTGGAAATTTGCGTGGTTTAGGAGGCGTGTGTGGCAAAATATTTAAGGAAATTTACATTTTCATATTTATATCTGGTACATGTTATTTTCTCGGAAGTAACAGTGATGTAAAATTCTTATAAAGTAATAAAACATGTTTATATTTTATCAATATTCAAGACATGATTTTTTCATATTTAAAGAATAACAAAATTCGTTTCAAGTTCAAAAAGGTAAATTGCCTTTCGACATTTTAAGACATTTCTTAATGTATCAAACGAATTCCAATTACTCGCACTGCAACTTTCATTGGTTGAAATGACCAAAACCGTCATTTTTCTAAAGCTCGCTTTCAAAGTGCGATAACATAATCATTCAAAATGAAAGAAGTTTGTTAATCAGCATCACGATACTAAACCTTTCCATTTATCTTAGTGCTACAACGACAGGATACTTGTTAATAATAGAAAGGCAGAAAACAAAAGAATCCCCTTCTGACGTTTGACATCCAGATATTACATTATTCATGGCACTCATTTTTCAGCGAGTTAAATTCAATTTCTTACTTTCTTCTTCATATTTTAAAAACCTTTCCGTAAGTTCCAATTTTGCAGAGTACCCGCGAGTACTTGTAGGTAGTATATTATATAAAAAGTCCCTGTTTGGGATGGTAACAGTTGAAATTGACACCCCTCGAAAACCATTGTCAACTGACGCGACCCTCCTAAACAGGCACTATTTATTTCATTATACTGAATGTCTTAATCTTAAAGAAAACTCTACTAGTTTTTAATTTTTCAAATTGACTTCTTTAGGAATATGACTTGAATTCTACGGCTAACCGTACGCACATGTAACTATTCGTTTTATTATACTTTCATGTTAAATACTGAATTTGATTGGTTTAGATGCAGTTGATAATTTGTTCTATTGCCCTCAGCGTTAGCAACACACTTGACGACGGGTAACACTATATAAATAGTGCCTGTTTGGGAGGGTAACAGTTGAAATTGACACCCTGAGGGAACCATTGTCAACCGATGCGAAGCGGAGGTTGACAATGGTTTTCGAGGGGTGTCAATTTCTACTGTTATCTTCCCAAACATGCACTTTTTATTTTTTTATACTGAATGTCTTAATTTTATAGATTTTTTTACTGCTTTTATATAGAAAGGATGTGAATTCCATGGCGAACCGTACGCGCATAATTTACGCGCATGTAACAATTCGTTGTGTTACCCGTTGCTAAGTGTGTTGCTAACGCTGAGGGCAATAGAACAAATTATCAACTGCGTCTAAACGAATCAGATTTCAGTATTTAACATGAAAGTATAATAAAACGAATTGTTTCATGCGCGTAAATTATGCGCATACGGTTGGCCGTAGAATTCACGTCATTTCTATAAAAAAGCAGTAAAAATTTCTCTAAAATTAAGACATTCTGTATAATAAAATAAATAGTGCCTGTTTGGGAGGATAACAGTTGAAATTGACACCCCTCGAAAACCATTGTCAACCTCCGCTTCGCGTCAGTTGACAATGGTTCTATCGGGGTGTCAATTTCAACTGTTACCCTCCCAAACAGGCACTATTTATATAGTGTTACCCGTTGCCAATTGTGTTGCTAACGCAGAGGGTAATAGAACAGATTATAAACTGCGTCTAAACCAATCAGGTTTTAGTATTTAACATGAAAGTATAATAAATATATATATTTCTTCACTGATTAACTATTACAAGTGTTGTGCACAGGTGGTTCACATTAGAAACGTTTTAATATTCCTAAAAAATTTCATATATTTATTAAATGAAAAAAATCGACTATGAAAGATCACAACTGATCTCAAAACAGTTGTCATAGTTACATACACTGAATGTTGCCTTCGCAATCAAAAGATCATCATATTTGCGCTACAAAACTAGGAATATTTAGTAACCAATCTTTCCTTGTGAACTAATTTTCCTCCTCGAAAGGACTTTCAACAAACAAGAAGAGACCCATTATAAATATAAGAAGTGTTATTCCTACTTGTTGAGTCATGATATTAACGTATACTGATAAACTGTGATGTAATTGGAATCTTATGACATGTCCACAAAAGTTTTCTATAAAAAGTTTAAATGGATGTCATACCTTGCTTTTTTGCATCTGAAAAAAAATATCATTTTGTGTAATTACCTGAAAATCTAAATAAATTAATCGTTATAAACACTAACTGGTAACTGATAGAACAACACAAAAAACGATATTTTTTTTTTACAAATATAAGTAAAAGTAACGGTATATAGATCAAATGGACATTCGTCTTTCAATAAAAAAATATTTCTAACAAAACTGTTACAAGAGTTATAAGGTATTTTCATATTTTTTTCAGTAAGAGAGTATCAATTTTAATCTACGCTTAATTGATATTATCTTTTGTCAGAATATTTCAAAGAGACATATTATAATCCACAATTTTCAAGATGGCACTTTTATTACATAATTCTATGTTCGCATAGGCTGACATGTATCTAGCAAGAAATTTTAACGTAGTTTAATCGAATTTGTTCAACAATTTATTCTGAATCCCCATTTCATTGACTTACCATTTTTAAAGTTCTCTTAACGCTAATACATGTACATCAAAAGTATACTCTATAAAAATATCTTCGTAAACAAAGAAGACAGATTTCTTTATTAATGATAAATGAAGCTAAAAACCTTGACAAACAATTAATTTTGATACCAGGTTCAGGATAAAATGTGCTACGAGTTCTTTTTTTCTCTCTTATAGTCTAGCAAATTGTAAACTTGGTGACAAATTAAAGAATTCCAGACACATATGACGTGACGTCCGCCAACGAACCAAAAAAAGTTTATAAAACCCCTTAATTTGGTGAATTTGCAAGCTGATTAGATACAGTTAAACACAGGAATAGTAAAAAAATAAATAAAAATAAGAACTTGGATGAATAGAAAGGTAAAGTTTTGTTTTTACACGACGTTTAAAGCTCATAGCATTTATGCAATACAATTATAATTAATTTACAAGTTGAAGCATTACTTAAAATAGTAACTTTGAATAGATTGCAATCAAAATTAAAATAAGAAAATATTTACTATTGTGATATATTGCAACTAGAAGCTTCGGATTATTTTAGCACTAATTGTTTTGTTACTATTTTAAATCAAGTATCATGCAACACAACATAATTGCATGCAATAAGAGAATAATCATTTGGTTGATTCCATGTCGTCTTCGTTGGGAAATACAATGGGTTTACCAAAAGGTCGGTCATTTCTGTGATAGGCTTTGAATAAGTGGCGAAACGTTTACACTTGAGGCCATTGGGCAGTATGTACATATGTTCTTTATCTTGTCATCACCGAAAAAGTCTCACAACCCCACCCCCTTTCAAATTTCAGTTTGAGAAGGAACAAGTTAAGTGACTGCATGCGTCTATAAAATTTCTGTGTTGCATACAGGATTCAAAACCTTGTCCTTCCGCACAAAATTTCAGCCAAAATAAGTCGGTAAACCTGGTTTCTTTCCCCAGTTATAAGTGAAATATCATTATGGAGGTAAACATCGAATTAACCCTTATACATTATAAAATAACAACAAACCCATCATATTTCGAGACTTCTGTCCAGTCTCTGATATTAATGGTTATGGACTACTTCTCAGCATAGGTGGCGTAAGAATTTCCTGACAGTTATGACCAGTCACGTAGTGGACCCAACGCCCCCGCGAACATTTGACGTCCATTACGATATAACCCACCAGCATGGAAAGACCATTGACTCAGCCGAATAAGGGCTAGTCTATGTGGTTAAAACAGAACATCAGATCGGTTTGGTATTAATTGATGACCTTATTTCATGTCATTTGTTTGTAAGACAAGCCTAATCAATTAGCAGTGTAATGGTGCGTGATTTATGGAGAAAACTAAATGTTTACACTTTGACGGGGCTTACACCGGAACAACGAACGCCATTTCCCATTGGAAACTTAAAACCGCAGAGTTATTTTATACGTTTTGATGTTTGCTCATTGGTGGTTCAGTAAACGTTTTTATGTATCTTTTCGTTGTGTTCTGTATGAATTGTCTGGAGGTTTTATCGTGGTCTTGTTTCATCCTTAAAACAACTGACAAGGTCACGGTTGAGGTCAGCAATGCTAAGTGTATATGTCTTATCTGTTTGAAACAGAATCGCTATTCCTGTGTTTCATGTTTGTCACTTGCGATATTTGTAGCGATACTTACACAGTTCCCCGCTCTCTGTAAATTGCAGCGCACCTGCGCATGGAACTAGCATCAGCCAAAAATAAGATGAAACCGATTCTTGCAATTTTCATGGAATTTATTACTATTGTTGGTACATGATATATTTACGTCACATTAACATGGGCGCATGCTGTGATGAATGAAATTATTTTTTAAAGCGACAAAGAAAGCATGGATGTTTTGGTTGCGCGGTGAACATAAAACAGATAAATGTTGATGTACAATAATCTGGCGCTGGTAATCTACGTTAATCTGCTACACATCGCATCATCGCAGCTGTCTCGCTGATCAAAAACACGCCTAGCATTGCAGCATTTCTGACATGATCCTTGCCTCTCTGCACCTGTACGCCGTGCGTAATTGAGATATTGATTGGAATATTTCATATTTCATTCATAATTTTCCGTTATTTGGTCTTTCTAATTCTTGTTTTGGGATCCTGCCTGCTCTATACTTGTGCTATCTTTCACTTTATCAATGTGTAAATTGAGATAAATTACGAAAAAATAAGTGTGAACATAGTTTGACAATTTTAATTAATTTTGTGTGTATTCAAATTAGTTAGGCGGTCGGGAAGACACACCGATTATATTGTCCTAGACTGTTATTAAGATGCTAATATCAAATAGAGAAATGTCTAATAAAAAGCGTAAACTAAGCTGAACAAAAGACCACGCTTGTCAGCTACTGATAGTATCGCGCCTACATCTCATCATAATAATTCAAATAGCATGATCGATGTGTGAAAAATAGCAAGATATTAGATGCTACGAAAGTTTTCATGATGTTTTAAAAGCAGGTTAAAGTATAGAAGTAAATAATGAAGAAAAACAGGTGTGCTCGGGAGATATTTGCGCCATCTATCAATGTTGGAATGCAAGCGTCGGACAGCAAGGATTACGAATCAACGTATAATCAGCGCTTAATATGCATATCATAGCAACCCAAATATACTTTATCACAATAGAATTGTAATTACATAGTAGTCAGTAACATTGTGATTATGTAAAAAGGTAAAAGCTTGCGAGTTTTGCCGGTAAATAGATAAAACCTTCCCCGAACACGTGCTCTCTCCACTACAGGTGTTAAGGTGTTTCTCTTTTGTAAAGCTCGTGTTTAAAGAAAGAAGGGAGCATCCATTTAACTTCTTCAATGTGTTTTCCTTCTTCGAATGGCATCAAAGACATTTTTAATGAAGAACAAGATAATACTGTCACAATTTATCATTTACAGGAAATGCACATTCGTCGGAAAATGGAAAATAAATCGGTCTGGCTTTTGCAAATCTGTACTAAATCTTGAAAGAGAAAGGTCACATGCACCCGAGGAATAAATTGATTATTTTTATAAGAGGTTTACTAGTAAATCCTTATTTCAATATACTTGCATACAGGTGTGTATCAAAAAAACTTACTTCTATGTAAAAAGGTGTAAGAAATCACTCTAAAATATACAAATTGATTACCATATATTTTTGGCTGAATTGTTGTTTAATGTCCTGTTCAGACGTTTTCATCTCGACATTACAGGTGGCGATGAGAATCATCACTGTCGTATTCACTATTAGCTTTTAATCTTCAATGATGAAATAACGTATTATACATTCCTCCTTAAGCCGTTGCAGCAGAAGTCCATCTTTCCCCCCTCGATGTAAATCGAAAAACTTCTATTCTAATAAGCCACTTTTCTAAAAGAGAGAAATAGCCATTTTTAAGAAACATCACCCAAAAGTACATGAAAACGGTCTCCTCCTACCCAAATTTTGCATATTCGTGAAGATTTGTCGGAAACCAGGAAACAAAACAGTCTTAAACAACTCCGCCACAACCCCAAAATGGTTTTGAATTAAAACTTTTGATATACTAGTATCTACTCTACGACTGATGTCGCTGTTTTGTCATTGTAACTTAATTCGAAATACCTATCTGACTCTTCGTTAAAACCATCTTGCTGAATTTTGTTTGTCGCTTAATGGGCCAAGTAGAGGGTTCGGGCATGTTGCTTAAGGTTGCTCACTATACCTTGAAATAGTTCCCCAACAGCTAAAATCAGCAGAAAATTGCTTGATTATGATAGATAACGTAATGGTTAAGAAGCATGTGTGTCAAATAGGCGAAAAAATAGGCAATTTTGGATTAAATATGTGAGTCGAATTATATTTTACATTGTAAAAATCTTAATGAAAATAATAATACCGTAATAAAATACATGTATATTCATTTTGGACTTTCTCTTGAAGTGTTATTTTTAATGTGCTGAATGAAGGGTTTCAAGTCTGTGTGTTTCATTGCCTGCTTTTAATCATTGTATACATGGTCTATTTGTTTATTTTATTAGTGTTTGTGTTTACCGTTTCTATTTCTTCCCTTTTCATCATCCGGAAGACTCTAAAAGGCACTACAAAACATCTACAAACGAGTAATGAATATTCAAAGACCTTGAACCACAAACTTTCGAGTTGGCGCCCAAACTTAGAATCTATTCAAGACTTTCATGCTTGAAGTTCATTTGTAAATACTACAAAATTAGTCACCATTAATACCGTGCCTTTCGCCTCTGATTACGATGCTTGGACTGACGTCTAGTGCATACGCTTCTTTCATTGACAATACTATTGTTTGAACGTACATACCAGAGATTATGAATATGAATATTTCCATTTTTATTAAAAGATTAAAAAAAATTACCTTTTTTGTGCTCAAATTCGGTGAATTCATAACATAATGTACTCTAAGGCGGTGTCATGGATTTTCGCGGAATTAATCTTCAAAAAAGTGTTTTATCCTATTGGTATTCATATAAACACATTGTTTGGCAAAAATTACTAAAACTTGATGTTTGGTGGTACTGAACATGACATCTGTCATTCGATACAAAATCAATGATATTTACAATGTAACTTTTCTCGGAAAGATTTTGGTTTTAAAATTAGACTTTTTTCATCTTGTGACAAGAATATATATATAAACACGCGGTTTTACCAGGATTTGTTTTTCAATATTACTTGCAAACTTTTAATAATATGTCATCTTTTTACCATTATATTTGAATTGATAATCAGTTTATTTAGTGTATGGAGTAGAGATCCTTATGTACAGTTTGGATCTCCACCTAGTTTGGATCCCCACCTAATTTTTTCACACAATAAAGGTTAAATAAAAAAAAACCAAACCAACCAAACAAACAAAACAAAACAAAAAAATCCCCCAAAACATATGAAGAAACAAACTCACATTTCAAGACACATTATTGTTATTGTCCTTATTTTTTCTATCTGAAGAGCACTGTTAATATTGCCAAATACTAAGTCTTCATATTATTTATATGTACTTTTCTTTTGTAAAGCTTTTTTGTCATTCGAAGTTTAAGAGACATGAACGGCCAATACATGTTATAGTACTATAGTCCTATAACTTTCTACGTGCCTGCTAAATTGAATTCACTAATCCTACAAAAATATAAATATTTGCACGGGTAACATTTTTTATTGATGTTTGATTCAACATGATCTTCATTGAGATGAAGAAAAATAGTATAAAATGGCAGTGACCCTGTATCCTCTCTATACTATATCAAGATTTGACTTAGCACTTATAGATATCAATGTAGATAAGAGTAATATTCAAAATATGATCACCTTGTTGAAACCTCTCAAATTTTCGAGGAAAAAACAATACAAAGTTAATAAAAGATCAAACGTAAAAGTAAACTTAATTTCTCGGAAATAAAGGTGTCTCTTGTCTCCTGAAGAGCGCATGCTTTTGAACTCCTACGTGATGGTATTCCATTCCACATTTACATAAAAAAGAAGCAATATAATTCAACAGCAACTAGGATCTCTACTTTTTATAAACTGATATAAAAAATTGATTATTGGTATGTAGAATCCACTCTAATTTTTAGATAGGTATTCTTTCTCTTATCAACGGTTTGTACTTATTCCTAAATATTTTGTTGTTTTGATATTTTTTTTAGTGTGAAATTGTACAATTCATAATAGAGAAGTCCAATGTCTTCATCAAGAAATTTGATTCGAACACTCGTTTTTGGAGAGCTCCAAAGTGAAATTTTGCTAGTTATACAGACTACGCAAAATTTGTACAGCAACGTGTGGGTGACTGAAAAATGAGACGATCGCGTTAAAAGCGGTATTAACTCCTTTAAACAATGTTTGGACCGATGTAATACACCTTAAATCTTTATTCAAAGGTGACACACAACATGCAGGTAGTGACCTGTTGCCAGCTGTTCAAAAGACGGAGTTACATCCATTTCGTTTGCTTGCTGAGGATTTCCTGCACTCTTCCGGCGGTTTTGTTTGTTATTAATGAGGTGTCCATTGGGTCCTAGTTCACGCCAATTATATCAGGTGTGAAGTGAGACTTAAACAAAAGTGTCACTGAATATTTGACTGTTTATTAAACGATGAAGGGTTGGCCAGGTGTGTGACCCAAAAAGCGATTCGAGACTACTTGATTACGTATAATTCTCATGGTCAAAAGTCTGTTTTATCTTGAAGGGAATTTACATTGAGAATTATCTATAGATAATCATAATCACTTAAGCGCTCTTCCAGTGTGGTTGTGCCAAATATATATCTATATAAAAAATGAGAATTTCTTCTCTCGTTTGTATAACGGTTTATAAATAAGACACTTGGATGACACTGCATTCCTTTGCGAAAGCCAAGTTGCTGCGTGAATGATCTTATGGAGAAAAATCGTAACAGATGTTTTCTTGAGAAGTTATTTTAGAGCTGCAATGTAAATATATACATTTCTGAAGACTGACCAATCCCAATCAGTATGCAAAATGTACAAAATAACGCACCTTGCCAACGCACACGGGCGGACATTATAAGGCTAGATCCGAACTAAACTTGCCATTGCTCAATAATCTATCTTTAATGTAATAGGGGAATGGATTAAGAAAACCACCTGGGGTTGTAAATAGGAAGGGTTCGGAACTCGAACCTATGTAAGCATCAATCAACAACACCTGAACGATATGGCCTCCCATTCCTATCTTTTTGTTTCTTGTCAGGAGCTTCCTGTGTCAGTGTAATTTGTCACGACAGAGGCCATATACAGTGGTGAAGTAGTTACAACTTATTTAGTACTGTATTTGTACTAATCAGTGGTCTAGCGCCCCACTTAGCTTACCTGGGTTTATACTGCTTTTAAAGTAGACATGCCTTCGGCTTTGGACAAAACAGGAACATCGATTCTTAAATTATTTTTTTTTTTGGGGGGGGGGGGATACTTAGATTGTAAATTTAAAGAAATAGATAAACAAATTTGTTATCGATCAATGGAAGTATTAATCAGGAAGTCTATTCAAAGAATAAAGAATTCGCGGTGTGCATTTCATATAGTATTATGTAGATTAAAAACCATTAAAAAACCAATTAGACTTTTTTGC
Source organism: Magallana angulata (assembly GCF_025612915.1). Lineage (NCBI taxonomy): Eukaryota > Metazoa > Mollusca > Bivalvia > Ostreida > Ostreidae > Magallana > Magallana angulata. The sequence continues at coordinate 16,123,266 of NC_069113.1, forward strand.
AAAAATATATAAATACACAGCAGATTCCCTAGTAATCAAAATTACCTGCTAAAGGTCGAATTTGATATGAAGTAAGATTCACGATTGATAGTTCATTTCCTCCGTGAAGAATCAAAGTACTCTAATGTTCGAAGCACGTTCACGGTTTTACGATGAAAATTTCATGCAGCATTAATATAGCACGAGCTTGTATCATGCCTTTCAGTAAATACCTCTAGAATTTTTATGCAATCTAATTGGCTTGTGCCTTACAGTTATTAGAAGAAAGGAAGCCCCGAAATTTGATAACTTAAAGAGATAGTTAGAATAAATGCACATGTATGCAGAGATAGCAACTGTGGTGCGTTAGAACCACAAAGTTAAAGTAGTAAGGTTTCTTGTGACAGTGTTTTACTGGTTCTTGCTGAGATAGTTCTATAAAGTATCCCACCAGACATGGGTTTCTTCGGATAGTTTCGATACCTTTGACACCGAGAGGAAGCCTACCATTTAGAAATGCGTTGATACTGTGTTCTTGATGAACTCTGTTGTAATACACGTAGATATATGTACACCAGGGATGCGTAGAGACAGTGAACACATGGTGTTCTAGAGATAACTAATTGTTTCAGGTGACACAATGTTTAAATGTATATAAGATGACAACAGGTCATTTTTAAACAGCCTCTGAGTTACAGTATGATTTCTGCTAAATTTAATTGAAAATTGACGACCTTTTAGGAAATATTAGAAATGACTTTACATCGTTTATATCACAGAATTTATTTCATATACTTTGTATATACTATATGTGGTGCCATATTAAATTACTTTGGATTATGCAAGTCCAAACTGCAATAAATTTTAGCAGTTTGAAATCCATTTGACGTACCAATGCTTATTTTGAATCCAGTGACAAAACAAAATGAAATTATGCTTTGAAATTAACTTTCGTATAAAGATATGTTTAATACCCAGATGTTTTGAACAGTATACTTTTTTTCTATTCGTCACAAACGTTGTTTACTGAATTTCAATCTAAAAATGATTTCATGACAATAGAATCTAAGAGGGATGATATAGGCTAAGTTATTCCCCCCACATTCTAATTAATTATCAGAGCACTCCTTCGTTTCATACAGCAGCAAACTGCACAGTGATTTTAAACTGGGCTTGTTTTTCTGGTTCAGAAATTACAACTAATTCGAAAGAATAAAAACATTGAGTACACAAATTCTCCCTCTACACAGTTCAGGGGATTTCTCATCATGAGTTGTGAAGGATAAGTAGATATCGTGCTAAATAGGATGTCAAAGCGAGGCAAATTTGTTTGCTTCCGATAAAATATTCAATTACACGTTTTTCCGATAGGCATGTCTCATTTCTTTTGGTGCAGTTTGCCTTCAATCACGTAAATCAATTCAGTTTTATTCACCTAAATTCTTCAATTGTAGAAAAATAATAACTTATTCTAACAAGATTTGTATTCCTGATTTACTCTGTAATTCTGTATATTAACGGGTTTCAACAGAATGAATGCGTCATGATCTTTGGTCTGTTGTGTATTACGTTTGACCTTGGAGCTTATAGTCATAGGTCTCTGTCCCTGCTTTCCCTTCCTTCGATCAGTCATCTCTTTGGGAGGAGAATTCCGACTACGTATAATTGTGTGTTGGGATATGGGGAGGGAACTTGAAGATTTTCTCTCACAATAAATGTTATCAAACTTGAAAGATGGGTGTCTGTGTTATCTGATTTCGCACAAATTTCGGAAACGAATTTCATTAATTTGATAAAGCTTCTCTCTCTTTTTTGCAGTAAGGTTAAAAGACCTTGACTTCAATTTGAAGAAGGTTGATAAAGTCCTCATTTCAATTTTGGACACGAAATGATTTCATTCCTAATTTAGAATTCTTGAGATAAGTTGGCACATTCCATTTATATCCCATTTGTTTTAGCAAAGATTATGACGTATACAATAGAGATGCTTTTTTTCAATGCCTTAATGAAATTAATGATAATTGTTAATAACTTTAATGTTTCATAATTTGCTAATTAAAAACGCTTTTTCTTACGATAACAATAACGACGGTGTTTGTTTGGGGGAGGGGGGTTCGGTGTATATAATGCTACTTTTTAAAATAAAAGTTATATAAAGATATCTTTCTAATTTTTACATACGTTCTGTTTCTTAACTTGAACTAATTAAACTGATGAAAATGATTATATAAAGGATTGAATTTCAGAGACAAATAATAAAAAGTGGAGCTGAACTTTTTCAACGTTATCATCCGGGCTTAATTATGGCTGATGCAATGCAAAATCCCCATAGACTTTCTATTTTGGGATGTCTATTGAAACCTGAAGCGGTAGAGGGGGGCGTTTCAAAACAGATAATCTGGACATTTTTCATATTTGTGGATGAACGTAGTTTAAGCACAAAGGTATTTATTATTATCGAAATATCTAGCGAAAAGTGGTGGAGGAAAAAACTCGGGACAGAGTATGTACACTATATTCTTATATAATAAGTCAGGACAAAGATTATGGTTGTACATGTACACAATTAAAAAGATGTAGTTGCAACGGATTTACATACAGCATGTTTGTATCAAATCACATTCTTATAAGCAAAAAAGCATTTTTCAGAGATACTATTAGAAAGACTTTATAACTATTTAAACAGCCTAATTGTATCGCAATATATTGAATGATATTTTCTTACTTTTAGCGCTGACATAAGAAATGAAATGGAAGTAGAAACCAAACATTTAAAACATTATTATTATTATATTACTAATTATAACATTTTCTCACCAAACCTGGTACATGATTCTACATCTGTATTTATCCATTTATTTGTACATACAGTTGGATTACCGTCCAAAATCAATATATTTTGCACGATTATTCAAAATAAAAAAAGAGTATTAAAACAGCAAGATCCTGAAAAAGTGTGCATCTTGTAAAACTAGATGTAGGATTTTTAAATTATGGTATAAATTGTTACCTGCATTTTCAATGAGAGTCATCTCCCCTTCTACTTGATGTTTCCTGTCCATTATTAAAAACGACCCCCCTTTTAAGTTTGAAAAATGGTGATTTTTTGGTAGAAAGTCTTTCAACTAAACGTCATAACAATGTAAAGCGCTGTTGAACAGAAAAAACCTTTAGTAACTACATGTTCTCCATCAGTATATTGCAGGAAATCGAACGAGGCTTAGTGAGAATTTCCTGGATTGGGAAAACGTGATGAGATTTTGGATAAGATAGGAAATCTTTAAAAATCAACACTGTCATTTTGATTTTATCAATAATTATGCTTTATCCTCTTATAACAATAATTTAGTGTTATTATGTTGTAAATTTCAGAGAAATAACTACATGGCATAATTTATGAATCTCTCTTAATCTACCTGTGTGTCTCTGTCTGTCTGTCTCTGTGTGTGTGTGTGTCTGTCTGTCTGTCTGTGTGTGTGTGTGTCTGTCTGTCTGTCTGTGTGTCTCCCACGATGTACCTTAACCTGTCTACTAAGGATTGACGTACATATGAATGTAGCATACAGTGTACCAATACCCATTTCCCAAGGGTCTGTTTCCAGTGTTTTGTGACTGTTTTACACCCATAGGTGGGCTCTATAGATCTAATTACATCCTTTTTCTCATTATAGATTAACGCTAATATTGCACTTTTCTCCTGTGAACTTTAAGTCATCGATACACTAAATTTCACTAAGAGGCATTGACTTCTGATAATTATAACAATGCTGGTAGTAAATTATCATTTTAAACCAATGTGTTTAACTTTCAGGATATTGTATCGAACAAAATATTAGATTTTAGATTTTGTGTTTATTGCAGAAGTTGTGTTATGTAACCAACTCTCTCTCTCTCTCTCTCCCTCTCTCTCTCTCTTTGTTCTGATCTTCCCAAAATATTACATCAAAGCGTCTGTATATCATGCAAATTAAATGACAGAAAGCTATGATCGATCGATTATTTTGTTATATTACATGTGTAACTGAACATTTGAATTGATGAATGGAGATCAAATCAAACCACGTGTTGGAAGCGTTGTTGTTTAATTATCGCATGTTTTGACTAATTCTATTCACATGCAGCAATTCGTTTTCCGGGTTCAATATTTTTCATGTCGTGCTTTAAGACGATTCTTTCTGAGAACGAGCCACGAGTTTTTGGTGTGTTTTTTGGTCTGTTTTGGTATGATAATGAATAATTGTTAAGAATTAAAGAGATGATCTTTATGTTTTTTTATGTTTACAGTCTTCAGCATTCCTTTTTTATTATCTTAAGGTGAAGGCGAGATGAACAGTTCTAAGAGCGTTTTTAAATGTCAAGGATTTAGATTAGAAGAGGGGTCAGGCGTCGAATACTTTTGCTAAGAAACTTTGAAGAACATGTTTTTATTCATAAAGATTTCAGCAATATCGTGTTCCGGGAATCAATTGAATGGTAATGATATTTTAAGAAAAAGAGAAGAGAATTTGATGTTGAATATTCATTATTTTGGAGTGTACCATAAGTTTCAGAAAATCTTCAGAGAATTCTTTTGCATATCTTAGTTACATCCTTGTGTTAAATTACAGAACTTTGTTTGAGTTGAAGTTGTACCTCCAACCTTAACAAAATATACATGTTTACAGCCTGGGGGTTTTTTAGAATGATCTTCATGACAAATTCCAACCATATCTGTCAAACATACCCGCTTTCGTGTCCAGGTAATTAAACAACAAATTTTCAATTTGTCACCAAGGCATAAAAAAAATTCTTCCCGCCGATAAAAGAGGATATTTTTACGACTGTAAAATCTGGTGTGTAATAGAATTTAGTAATAGAATTTAATTGGAAATGTACACTACTGATATATACCTTCAGGACACATCTGTTCGATTTCTATCTCTTTTCCTCTCTGTGAAATCAAACGTGACCACCTAGACGCAACGCCACTCTCTGAAATGCACCTGTAACGCAAAGTAGTCTCTTTTTTCTAAACATTCGAACAAAATTTAATGAATAGACTTTCCGCCAGATGTTATACCCATTGTTCAAAGGATATTCTACACCTTTTTGGATTATCTTAAATTCTTAATCAAAATGGTAAGCTTTAATTTTTTGTTTTCTCTTGATCGTTTTAAACATTTTGGGTCTTCCATTTTCTACTATTCAAAGAAAAAATATATAATGATAATAATAACTAATTTTAACCGCCTAAATAATTGAACTCAAATAATTCCCCGACAGTGTTAGGAATTCTCGCCCATTCTAAAAAACGTCAGAGGCTCAATTTTAAGGAAAAAATCTGATTCTGAAAATTGCCGGTAGTTACGTCTGGGCCTCTTTTAGAAAGTTAACAAGAAACAATTAAATTTTATTGCAAACAGAGAGTAGGCTTTCAAGTGTGCTCCTCGTTAGCTAGATATTTGTAAAATTTCTGCTTTAATATGCTCTTCAGTCTTTGACATAATTTTTTACGATAGTGTATACGCAGGTAAATATAAATAGCGAAAGGAAGAATTTAAAACATCTATGCGCGAGTTTTTCAAATATTTCAATGCACTTATGCAAGACTGGTACTTTTTTTTTTGGAAACCCCTTTAATTAATTACAGTACCAATATTCTCGCAGATGTGTATTTAATATAAATTTGATTAAAAGACATTGTGAATTTTTAAACATATTGCATGCTTTAAACACAAGTAATTAAATGTCCATTGTAGGAGTATTTTTTATTTCTAACTGTACTAATTGGCGGCAATTAGTTCTTCTAAAGGACCGACTTTAAAGCCCTATTATATGGCCATAGTATGCCACGCGCTTCTTACACAAACAAGGGCCGTCCGAAAAATTAGGTTCCCCGGGTCGGGTTCTGATTGGATAACTCTTTTAATTAATTTGTTTGTATAAACCAATTGATCTAATTTAATTTAGATTGGTAGTACGAGTAAACTGTTAATTGATAGTAGCCTTCGCGCGTGTCGACCAAACAGCGGTATCTTGATTCCAATTTTTTCCTCAGAAAGCTCCTTATTCCGTTTGACATTTTAAACGATGTACTCAAATTATTACAAGGTATGTCTTTAATTGCAAGGAAAATTTATTATTTAGCTTTATTTTTAATGCATTTAAGATAAAAGTATGCATTATTTTGTTTCATTTGCCATAATATGGTTAAGTTAGAAATAATAATTTGAAGTATTAATTTAAAAAAAAACAAATCGTTTTAAAGACATTTTATAAAATATTCCATCCTCTGTCAATCCGATTTAAGCATATTTTTCATTCGAAATTCGTACCGTTAAACATATCGGTCTTCAAAATTGGCGTGTTTTCATCGTACATCTAACATTTTTTTCTTCTCACAATGAAAAAAATAAACGGTGTACTTTTAATTTAATTTCATTGGCCCTTTTTTACGAATATCATGTATACCGGTGGGCAATATTTGTGGTTTCTCCGTACGAAAAGCAATAAATAAAAATACACGGTACTCGATAATTGACAGACGCTTAAACGCGTGCGCGACCCGCCCCCTCATTAGTATTCATGCTTTCTAATATATATGAGAACACACTCTACATTCTTAGACATATTATAGAAATTGACATTAAGGGATTATACGTGAAACGGGTTCTCATTAAAGTAAACGATTATCATTTTGACCGGAACTAGTAATGAACTCTATAGACTGTTGATATTTTACCAGAAAAGTTTAAAGGCAGTGGTGGATGTTTTAAAAGCGACGGCAACTTATTAATGCACACGTATTTCTCTTCTCAGTCTAAACCACCTGTTCTTCGATAAACATGATTTATTAATACGGTTATTTAAACCTTATCCGGTTGAGAATGTGCGAGCAATCAGAGCTATTTTCGTTGAGGAACAAATTTAGATTCGGGATTTACTGACTTGGACAAGCAGTTGGGAAAACAACCTCTCTCTATACACACGGGATTATTTACTTTCTGTATATTTGGAATTTATAGAAGAATGTGCTATGACATTAAATAGGGGAATTAACAAACTGATGGACGCCCGTGAAGGAACGAAGCTCTCTATAAGTGTAAGTAGCGGGACTAAAGGGAAAATATCCCGGGGGTAGTGGTTTTCAGCACAAATATTGTGCTGTCATTCAACATGTTTACCTATGATAGACATCAATTACCATATTAGAACGTTGTCAAACGCACTAATTAAAATTAGATCTGTTTTGGGTCCCGAGGGCCAATGATACAACCCTTACTATCGCCACAATGAATGGTCGCGGTCATCAAAACGCGAAAACTAAGTGGCCTCGTGTACAGTGCTGTATGCCTGTGATAAAACGATTTGTAAAATCACTCTGTACAGTCTTAATCGGTTTCTGCCCTGGGCTTGTGTATTATGGTTGAGAAATCATCATGTTCAAAAATGAAATCTTCTATTCAGGGGGGAAAAAGGCAAACAAATTGTTGAAAAATGGCGCTAGGAATTATTCCAATCTGTAAATTCAAATATAAAACACCTGTTGGGTTTACAAAAGCTTTAAACAGTGTTAAATCAACATTCGATTTTTCAATAACACAATACTGTTAAGAAAATCTTTCGTTGACTTTTGAGACCTCGATCAGCCGTTTTATTGACACACGATGGTTTAAATAACTGTTTTCAATTCAAACACAATTTAAACATTATCCATTGCGGAAAAAACACGACTTTATAAGATCAATTTATTTAAATTAAAAATTGCACACAAGTTTTAACTTGGAGAAGTCGAGTAAAGGAGTAAATTGTTCTACAGCAGACAGACTGCCAAAAAATCAAACAAATGCGGCAGCTTCTGGTGGTACAGGGTGGTTCAAAAGTTCCTCTCAACTTGAGGAAACCAGAAACTGAGGGGGAGGGGGTTCTTTTGTTGTGATGACAATATTGAAAAATATGGCCTTGATTGAGAGGATGAAATGAATCCCCTGCTCGATACAAGAGTTATCAATCATGCTACACACAAGTGACACAATCTGTCTTCTTAGCTCCATCTGCTGTTTAAGTAGAGTAAAAAACCTGGTTGAACGTAGAATGATATTAATGAATTAAAAAATGCCGACAGCAAAACGCCTGTCATTTTGAGAGTAAAAAAATGGGAAGAAAGAAAGAACCGGTGGCGGGTCTTTGGGTATTATCTAACAGAGAGGCCTTCCCTCACAAAAGCACCGATTCCAGCATAGCACCGTTGGTTGGCATTAGCTATTGTAACAGTGAAAGCGGCTAGATAAAGACAGGGCAATGTTTAATCCACTAAGCTACCTAAAGTCCCTCTGATACTATCTAACATATAACAAAAACTCATTTAAGCGACATCAACCTTTTTTTCACATTAATGAAAAACCACGAGACTCCTGCTTTTACACCCAATTTCCTAAATGCCCATGAGACGTGCAAATATCCACCTACAGTCTCTTTTTCGTGTATTTAGGCTTTAACAATAACTAAAGAATTTGATAGATTGTTTAGAATACAGAAACGAATCTCTGAAATCAAATATTCGCAAGCATTCCAGAAGTAGCAGTTTATTGATGCGCGCTTTTGAACGTCGCGTGACGACAGTTGAAGCGGTAACCCCCGAGATTCGACCCCGAGTACAAACCGGTCTCAAGTTTCCGTCACTCTATCTTTTACCCACCCTCCAATACCGACATCGTTCTCGCTGTTCCATACCTAAGCATTTACAATATCTTTGTGTGTACATGCATTCTTTACCAGTAAGTTTAACACAATGATCTTTCCACACTTTGAACAATCCCCCGACGAAGCCCTGGAATTTACTTGGGGGTAATTGTACATTAGGAACAGAATTCTGGATGGATTCTCGCGAGCAATGAAATACTTTCCTATTAACGAGGATGTACCCTGCCTCCTCTTAGTTTCTGCTTGATAAAGCAAAGAGCTCTACACTAAGATTAGTTGATCTTTCTTTTATCACATCGTCAGCGAAGATTAGTCGAGGAGAGCGCTTTATAACTCTTTCGAACGCCCCGCCTAATTTAAACAACACACAGTTTTTGTTTGATCGCTTTGCCTTCATTCATGTCCCCTTTTACCAACATGGATCTAAAAAGCACTTTCTCATTTGTTTTCTTCCTCTTATCTCATTTTCTTCACAGGAATATCACGATTATTTTCTCATCCTTTTCCTCCTATATTTTCGGTTCGCGAAAAAGGTTACCAACCTTCTAGATTTATTAAATGAGTTGTATAGATTTACTTTTTTTTCTTTATTATTGACAATCTCTACTGGATGATAGAAAAGAGTAATTAAAAAAAAAATATATAAATAAAACACCACCAATTAATTAAAAGCTTGCGTTGGACACGTTTAAAATTGAAATAGAGGAGAAATGTATACAGAGCACTCCCCATTAAGATACACCGTTGATTAGAGAGTAAAACTAGATACTTCTAGGCGTTTGAAGTGATTGTTTTGTTAATCCGATATCTCCAGCGCGTCATAAAACAAATTCTGCAGCTAATTCCGAGCAGATTATTGACTGGTCTCACTTCGTCCACCCACCAACACAACGTGAATCACCGAGCTTTTATAAATACATACCCCGGTCCATCACATAGCTCAAATTCTGATGGGATCACCCTATTGAAACAAGGCACTGACAACAAAAGAAAATCTCCATTCATCGATAAAAAAGTAAATAAGTCAATAAAGACACAGTGACGCAAAGCTTTGTTTATGAAACATGTATTTGAACAGGTTTTTAAATTTTTGTTTAATCAATGTATCTACATGTGTATTTTAGAAAATAAAAGTTGACCGGGTTCCGTCTGGGGAGATTACGGGAATGGAAAGTTTGGATTTGATTTTTCATTCCGGCATATTCTATAATGGCGGTTCTTTTCTTTTACAGGCATTTTCACAATGAAATTCAGTCGACGTGGTTTTATATTGCTGCTAGCGTGCATCGGGCTGGCCGGGACTACTCCCCCTACCCTCCTAGAATCCGCTTTTCCCTCCCATTACGACGAAAATCGCCGACGAGAGATCATCCAGGCTTTTGAGAAAACTTTCTTGCATCTCTTTGGATTGAAGGAGCGACCAAAGCCCAAAAAAGACATTTTTATTCCACAGTATTTATTAGATCTGTATGAAAAACATAGTGAAGACCCGGATTCTCTGGGAGAGAGCGTCAATGTCAGAAGACGCGGGGCGGGATCCGCCAATACAGTTAGAAGTTTTCTCCATAAAGGTAATAGAGAAATTTCGAATCTAGATATCATCAATTATGCCAACTATGACATTTCACGAATTCGCGGCATTCCTAGCCAAAGATGTTAATTATTTGGTTTATTATATTAAAGAGTATAAATTCATAATAAAGGAATTGACAAGAGAATCCATTTATATATATGAAAAAGCCTTACAAAATAGGTCAAGATATTTTGCCATTTATAATTGAATAAGTATTTTTAACCTGATTTACATATTTCTATAAAAAGTTGAAAGAAATAAATGATTTATGCATATAATACACAAATATGGTTTTCTTAGTTATTTTTGAAATTCAAATGGAATATTCAAAAGTCTGTCTCAATCTTCATTACAAGGACAATTGGATTTAGTTTCAAATGTAAATTCTAAATAACATTGAAATATGTTTAAATCAGATATGAAAGCGTGTAAGAGGGGAATTCAACAAATGCTATATTTCTTCAATTTGCCTTGAACTTTACCATAAATTAAAACATCCAAGACAAAACATTTATAGATTTAATATTTTATTTTGACAGAATTGAATACTGACGTCATCAGTATGGCGGGATGCGGTGATCAGAACTGTGCCCATTTCTACTTCAACGTGTCGTCTATCCCCGTCGAGGAATCTTTAACTGGTGCTGAGCTAAGACTCTTTGTTGATCAAAACAATGAAACAAATCCAGTTGGGAACAGGAAACAGTTCAGACATAAAATAGAAATTCACGAGGTTCTCCAACCGGAAACCGCGAATTCTGAAGCCATAACGAGGCTGCTGGATGTTCGTCACGTGGGAGGGAAGAATTCATCTTGGGAATCTTTTGACATTCATCCAGCAGTATTAAAATGGAAAAAGAATCCAACATTAAATCATGGATTAAAAGTCCGTGTGTTGTCATTTAAAAACAAACCGTCCACAGACTCAGTGAAACACGTACGTTTACGACGTGACGTTGAGAGTGTTGAGGAAGCGTGGCATGAGAGACCTCTATTGGTGACCTTTACGGATGATAACCGTGGGTCACGGACTAAGCGAGCAACTAGTGATAAAAAAGTGAAAAAGAATAAGAAAAATAGAAAAAACAAAAATAAGCGAAGGAAAAATAGGAAGAAAAATAGAAAAAATAAAACTAAGAGGAAAAAGTATAACAACCAGTGTCGTAGGAAGGAATTAAATGTAGACTTCAAAGCCGTGGGTTGGAACGATTGGATATTCGCGCCACCCGGTTATAATGCGTATTATTGCGATGGTTCGTGTCATTGGCCGTACGATGACCACATGAATGTGACCAATCACGCAATAGTCCAAGACTTAGTGAACTCCATTGACCCTAGGGCAGCCCCAAAGCCCTGCTGTGTACCCACAGAACTCAGTTCTTTGTCCTTGTTATATACTGACGAACACGGCGCGGTGGTGCTGAAAGTTTATCAAGACATGGTAGTAGAAGGCTGTGGTTGCCGGTAGCCTTCGTATTGACCCATTAACTTGTTATTGTTATAATTGTTGTGATATTATTTATTTGCGAAAATGGATGAACATGTGTGTCACGTGTGTTCCAGGTGTGTGTTCGGAAGCTTCATGTTGCTCATCAGTTTCCCGTTCATTGACAATCATATCATGAATTTTATCATTTTTTGCATAAAATTAAAACTAATTGTTATGATTTTGAAAAAAAGTTATTTAAGTTCTCTTTTTTTTTTGTATTACTGTACTTATATGGTTAAAAACTAAAAATAAGAAACAACCATATACTCTTGCTGTGTTTTATTTCTGTCAAACACTTTTAAAAAGACACTAGGCAAGAAAAAAAAAATGAAATAGTTGATAATCAGCTCGTTTGAAAAACTGTCAGTGCACAGAAGGTTAATGGGAAAATTTCAATAACCTCTCTTATCAAGAAATGTTCTGATTCTCCACAAAAAAGGACGGGTTTATATATTTAGCTTTAATTTAACGCTTATATAAGAAGACTGGTAGACAGGCTAAAGGTTATAGATTGTTTTCTTGAGGCATGCAAATGAGAACATGTAATTAGGAGACCATGGGAGAGCGATACACAGGTTCTTACGTCAGGCTGTGCGTTTGGTTTGTCTCAAGACAACATTCTTGCAGTCTATCACGTTACAATCAATATATGACTATGATTGGCCACGGAGTATTAATTCGTCTGTGTGGTTAATAAAAAAAGATAGAAGACGACTCAATTTAACTGTCTATATATAAAATGTCAAACCACATTAAATGCTCCAATTTAGCAATACAGCCAGGTGAAGAAGTATCGTATCCAGTTAATTGTCTCTTTCCACAAGTCGAATTTTCACCCACCGTTTTAATAGTACTGAAAGTTTTTTTTATATACTTGTAGCTAAATTGATATCTTCATTGAGAAAAATCGGGACGAAACACGTTAGAAAGTAATGGTGGCTCATATAGTGTGGTCATAAATCTTAAGCCAGGAGAAGATAGGATTTGATGTCGCTGCTTTAGACTGAATCTGTTTGCATTTATTTGACAAAAAAATGTAACATGGCCCTTCTAATACGTTCAATATTAGTTTTTGAATTCGGAACGCTATAAAAATGTCAGTAAAGGAAGCCCTGATGACTACCGCGCAAACATGAGGAGTCTATAGAAGTTCAACGGCGATCCGTTTTCTTCTGATGAACAACCAGTGAAAGTAAATCACATTTTAATATTCATCTGTAAGATTGACAAAAACGCCATTTGTATTGTAAATGGATTTAGAACGTGAAAGCTCATTTTTTGGAGATCTAACATGCCATAAATTTGTTCATGAAGACATTTTCCCTTTGACAACATGAGCAGAACATTGGGAAGCCGGACGGTAGCCCAGTGAAAATGACTTTTAAGTTTTCGTTCTTCTGCAGGTGTTTCCTTCTCTCTTTTTTATACCTGAGCGGCTTGCCCCGCGGCCGGTATAACTGTTGATCGCATAGGGGGCACGGTAGAGGATACAAGCGGCCCTCCACTATAAAAATATTTTATGGCCAGTCGTAAATTTATTAGTACTTGTGTGTTTCTGAAGACATATAAATTAGAGATTTCCTTCAAATAAAGAGACTCTTTTTAGAACTCGGGTCTGTTTTCATTGAACCCCTATGGTGAACCTCGGCATGCATAAAGAATATGCGAAGTGGAAAGTTGTTATTAAGAAATATGAAAAAAAATCGTTCCGACTGGTCAAACACAATCCGAACCTACCACAGTACAGAAGAAAAGGGGACGGCCGCACGTTTGTTAAACGTTGGGCTGTTTCGGTGCCTTTAAAATCAGGTGGTCTTCACTTATCTATAGATCGCCAACTTGGCGCGGGGTATTGAACACTTCAAAAATTCGGAATATTAAAAGTATGTCATTGGAAAGGTTGAGATGGTAATTTATACCCACAGAGAATCGACTAGCCCTCTGAACGCTGAAATGTGCTCTGAAGTACCGCCATTTGTAACGATTAGAAGAGCACCGGAGAGTCTTTATTAAAGCCATTAAAATGACAAGTTAAACATGGAGTAGCGGAATAGGCGGTGCTGGGACTCAAGCACATCGCTGGCCTTTCTGTGAGCCGATGAGTAGATTAAAGCTAATTGAAGTGTTGCCACCGAGCACTAACTACCTTTTACATAATACAGAACAAAACAGACAAACATACAAACATGTTTACCACGAGTAAAAAGGCAAGTCATAAAAAAAATATACACACACGCACGCACAGACTACTGAATGGTTTACACACTGTGGTCAAATGCCACTTGACTGCAAAGTAGTTAATCAAAGTGTCGTTCGAGCGAGACTAGCATCTCTAATGCGCTTTAATCCCCCAACACATCAAAGTTCCATTCACACATGAGTTTGAATCTCAATTCATGCGCATACCGATTAGATCAAAGTCCAACTGCGAACGAGTTAATTTTTAAATTATGTCTTTTAATCCGTATCATCAAACGCGTTGAATTGCAAACAACAATTTGCAAATATGTTTTCTTGTTGCTTTAATGGACGCTAAGTCTTTATGTAGTGGTAAATGATTTTGATAATATCAGGCATATTTATATTTAAAAGCTTTCGAAAGCACAAAGAGATCAGACCCGGCTCCTAGTGATTTCTGGATGCTCACTTCCCGGGCCGCTCTTACACCCGACATGGCTGTTTGACTCCAGTATGCCAATAACTAGAGAAATAAAACCTGTCTTTATGAATTGACAATAAACCTTAAATTGCCTCCATTATATTCCTCCCGTCTTTTCACGGAATGTTCAATGGGAAAAAATACCTTCCAAAGTATCATTTCTAAAATATATTTAAATCTTAAAAGTCTCTTTTATCTAACAAGATAAACTACAGATTATCGTATGCACACTTCTTACATGATGAACACATCACATGCGGGGACAATGGGCATTTTAAACCCGTATATATTTGTGGTTGAATTCTTGTGAGCTCGGTAACATGAAACATGCGCAATTTTAAAAATGATGAATTATCTAGCATTTTGATCATTTGTACCGAATTGAAGGGAAAACACACAATAAAGGATTTGAATTAAAACGTTCCCATCAAAGTGGTGTGTCGATGTGTAACAATCTTGAAACATTTGGGTAGTTCAGACATTTTTTTTTATCTTTAGGTATGAGTTATTTAATTTGCACTGTAAATCGAAGGGAATGTTCAATAAACTATTGAAAGTTAGAGATAAAATTTGTCGTGATTTTTATTTGAGAACTTTAAGCCTTTTATGACATTTAATTTTGAATTTAACATTACACTTTCACAAAAGAAAAGTATAAAGTGAACTGGCTCCAATATTAATAAATAGACTTCAAACAGGAAATCACATCAACTAAGTAATTCTGCGAAGCAGCGTTTTTTTAAGGTAACTAAAATTGTGTATTACAAAATGAAGCGGAATAATTTAAAATTGTGTCCGAATTTTTTTTCATACCAAAAAGTATTTGGTATTTTGTTTCATCAGAACTTGATATAAATGATAATCAATCTTAGGATTGATTTAGTCACAGATAGCCTAATAATTCAGATCATTTTGTGGCCCATATCTTTGATTTAAATTGACACGGTATAAGTTCATGATAGCAATGAGATATAGAGTTTATGTTTGTCGTGATCAGGACAAATCTAGGCTTATTTCCGCTTTGAAATATTGTTTTCACTTTTCACGTGTTTCCGGTAGAAATTCACAGAAATTGGAATATTCACTTAGCCAGGAGAAAAAGCAGAATACATGTAAATCCATTAAGACCTTTTTCTGAATATAAACGCATGGTCTTAAATTTTTTTTATTAATTCTAAATCTTCAGGAAAACGAACGAATATGCTGGACACATCATATGACATACAACATCGTCGTAAAATCACATTGTTTCTTCGAAAATTAAGAAACAATCATTGTTTCTTCTCAAAAAAGAAAATAAATGATATTGATAAATGACAAATTCCTATCTATACCAGTATAGTACCATAGAAATCAAGGTCATCTACGAAGTTAAAATGAATTATTTAAGGAAAGAACACATATTATCTATGGCTGACAACCTATACTGATGGAATTTTATCTTTGAGCATCTATCTCTAAAAAAGAACATCACACATTTCTTTGTCAACAAAAATGTTGCAATCTCATTTTTGAAGTCCTACGCCGCGAAACAGATATCTTCAACACGGAAATAATCCTTTAAAACAAAACCGGGTTTTCATGTTCCACCACCGTTTCTTTTTGTTATTATTTTTGTCAATTGCTTTAAAACAAAAACAATTTAAAGTGCTAATTCCAAATAGCTCTTAGTCATTGTGTGTACTTTAGCGAGGACTGCCGGGGGTTTAAATGATAATTTGGTCCCTCTTTGCGTACATCACAATCGTCTTTGGACCGCATTCTTGATTGACACATGTTCGTAATCTCCTTTGATAACAACTTTATAATCTTTGGTCGAGTATAGCTGCTAATCTTCTGAGTAGATAATGAGTTTCTATGTATCCTTAATCTTTGGCCGATTATCCAGTAGATGGTCATCTGATTGGATTTGCAAAGAGTGCTGATTGGAAAGGACCATCGTTTATCTTTTTTTTCTAACTTTGCTTCAAAGTGAAGACTCAGGGTGACGAAGCACCGTCTCAGAGGAGCGAGGAATGCAGGACCACTGGAAGGATTTGTGCTGGTCCCCGAGGTCTACCGACTCAAAGATGGAACAATAACGGGCGATGCAGCATTCAATCGCGGCCCAGAAAACACCGTCTGTCATTCAACTCCTTTCATCGGCACCTGTGGAAATTATCATTGTTCCTCGTTCTGTGGATACTGAAATATGACCTGAATATTAGAAATGTTTGTCAAATATTCTGATCAACTCGTTATAACAATTGCTTCTTTGACAACTGGTATACACTCGAGGTTTTGGTGTGGTAGATTCTCAGTTTTCGGGCCATTGTATGGTCGCTTTTCGGACGAGTTCCCCTAGATACACTCCTGTTTTTTAAAAAATCAGTTGATCGCAAAATCACTAATTAAGATAACATCTAGATCCTTGTACGATCTAGATCAAATATGACATGTGTCTAGCTGAAGTGAAACACAGAAGCTGATTTTTTGCTGAGATGGGGGTGTCACTATTTTCTTTCCATGCAGATGTTGTAGACTTAAACAAAGACTTTCTGACCATTTGTACATCTGTTATATTAAGTATCGTTCACAAACCCCAAACATTTCGTATTTCTTATTTTTAAAAACCAATATAGCCCAAAGACATTCCTTACGTACTTCCTGAAGAGTTTTGTGCTTCCTTAAGATAATAAAATAATAGAATGACAAATTAATCAAATTTCAAATCACCATAAACTGTCCTAATGAACAAGTTAAACAGCTTATAAAACAAGCATAAAAGGATGAATTATTGACCATTTTGTATCCACATTATTCATTTAAAACCAAAAATGCAATTAATACGCCATGTCGTGAATTTATACAAGTTCCTTTCACGGCTTGTTTTTATGTTCTTTTGCCAATGCTTTGATGCTTTTGAATGTATTACGTAAATGTATCGTCAGCTTGTTGTATATTTACCGTATTGGTCCACTTCCGTTTGAGAGGCATTTCCTCTTGAATTTTCATTGGTGGGTGATATTGAAACATCGTCTCATGATATGTTCAATTTCATAAATTTCGGACATCTTGAACGATTTGCATATACATGTAATAACAAGATGCTCACATCATATACAACTTTTATTTGTGAAGAATATATGACCAAGAAATGCAATTTATTTCAAATTAAAGATGATATTGGTCTAACGAAAAGTGTACTATTTCTGAACTTTAAAAAGCAGCGCATTACATAAACTATTACAGGAAGCAAATGACCTATATTATTCCCAAGTTAGCCCCAACAAGCCACAACTGCAATAAATGGGCACACATGGATCGTATATTATAAAATTCGGTTTGTGGACCATATAGGCAATAAAAATGGTAAACCGGCATACTGTATGATATATTCTCTTCTAAACAGACTACTGTGTATGCAGAATAACTTGAATGGGATAGCATATTAAGCTTACTTATAATATACTGAAAGAATCAGATTTATTAGAGTCTGTGTAAACGAGCATTTACATTTTAATGAAACATGATTTCAGATATTTACAAATTATTTTTAGGGCATTAAAATACGTTTAAGCATTTTTTAACGTTTTTCTAAAAAGTGTGTCGAATGTAAAGTCTGAAACAATTTGCCGCAATGGTGGACAGTTTGGTATGAACCGATACACATGTACATGTAACTATAGAACATCTGCATAGTTCTCTAAAAAATATACGTCTTTGATAGAACTTTTACTGTGACCCAATATGTAAATTGATTATTATTGCGATAACGGTTTTCATCCGTTCATCCATTATACAAATAATTCGATTTCCTGGACCGTAAATTATCGATCAGGAAATCCTTGACAACTAAAAACTATTATTTTCAATAAGATTTTATCGACTATCAAAATTTGATGATCAGCAGGAACTTATGTATATACATATATGATATATGTATTCCATATTCGGCCTTTAGTTTTTCAAAATATTGAAAGGATTTTGTCTGTGTGTATTACATAAAAATAATTTGTTTATTAAACGGATACTTTAGGGAGGACGAATACTAAGGGATGGGGGTGGGGGTGGAAGGGGCAATTTACCGTTCAATGTTAATTCATAACGTTGCAATGCTTAATTTCCCCTATGCTTTGAATTTATTCATATATGCAAGTATACCAACCAAGAGAATTACCAGGCAGCTAGACCTATCTTTGGAACGAAGGACACCAGTAAGATGGCTTTAAAATAAACAGCACAAAAACTGTTTGATCATTTTAAGCTATTTGATTCTAAATATGTATGTGAACATTATCAAACCATTAATCACGCATTTCGAATGTAATATAATTATGACTTTCTAAATTACTGGGAATTTCTGGCAAGATAGGGGGTGAAATTGATTTAAATATAAATGAAAAACATCAAAGAAGATTTATTTGGTTTTTTAGATGACCTAAGTAGCAATAGCCTCACCACGTGACCGCGATGAATTTATTGGTCGTATCACTTAATTTGTCTTTGAGAGACGTCATTTTTTTTTTACCTCAAAAAGAAACATGCAAACAAAATTGTACGTCTTTCAAATGTCTAAATAATTTTATACCATAAAACTGTCTTGCATTTGCAAGTCACAAAACAAAGAAGGTTCAATGTGGATAATTGAATACGAAAATAATGAGATTAAGGGAAAAAAATAAATAGACAAAAGCTTGTCTGCGAGAAAAGACGTGCATGATCTTTTGAGAGCTTGTCTTAATTTAGGTGTCACACCTAAATTAAGAGCTCAAAACGGAACACTTGAAGGTCTATGAATAAAATGTGTTGAGAATAGGCAAAGTTTGGTTTTTATGTCAAACGATGGAAGTTAGGAAATTAGAAAGGACATATCCGTGCTTTGATATGAAAAAAGGTCTCAATTTATGAATATGCAATTATGATATTATTATTTCCCAAATGCCGGATTTGGGATTTCGTGTTTAATCCTCACACCTGTGTTGGTAATTATCATGACAAACACATAAAACGAATTGTTTAGATGAGCTAAATGGTTTTGACTACCATAAACCCCTTATCAAAGCCCCCCAAAGTACACGGTAAATGCCCACTGAGCAACACGAGAACCGGAGTCGACAAATTAGGGCTTTGCCTTTTTTGATAGAAATTAGTATTTGTATGCTCATATAGTTTGGAAAAGCAGAGAAAAGGCGTGAAATAACAGATGTCAAAGAGAGGGAATAATCACACGTTAAAAGGACGACATCTTTAATCATGGCGGTATACATTCCACAGTAAGGCTTTGGTTCATGGTCATTTATTTCCTTGACAAAAACGTAGAAGGCGGGGATCAGGCACCTGTTGGCAATGACGTCATAGAACTTCTGTCAAAAATTGGCAAGAAATACATTATAAAGATATATTTTGCAGTCTTTCTTTTTTTTTTGGGGGGGGGGGGGGATGGGTGGGTGGGTGTAATTTTCGAGTTACGAAAATAATGAAGCGTTATATGTTGTAGTTAATTTCATATTATACCCTGGGGTTTATTTAGGTTGTGGTTGTCACACCTAACTTTTTGTATTGTCATAATATCGCCATTGTTAATTTAAGTTAATTTAAGTTATTGAGGATTCATGAAACCTAAAATATGTCTGATGTCTTCTCACTTTGTTTCATTTTCTATAAAAATTGCACATCGTTTACCAATATTATGCAAATGATTTTCAATGCTTTCTTCAAGGATTTCCCTCTAGATTGTCAAAAATACATGTATCACCAAAAAAAACCGAACATCTGCTTTTGGACAACCAATCGAACGTTTCATTTTCGGATGTCATAGGTATTTTTGTGACCTTTAAGGAAAAAATCACTTATTTCTATCATTATTCAATTCCATTTCACAATGCCACATAGTCTTTATGGTTTAAGACTATATAAAATTAGCAATGAAATCTACTTTAGTATCATGACTTTGTGAAAATATATTTATAAGACGTCCTATAAATCAAACAAATCAATTAGATATTTACGTTGTGAACTTTCCCTTCTTAGTTTTTTTCTAATCATGATTTATTAGGCCGTGGAATAGATTTGCTAGAATTCGGAACTCTGGCATTTTGCATAACACAATCCTCAATTACCGTTTCAAAAAATCTACGCCCACTATTGAGTTGTCGTAAATGTATATTTTAAGTTTAGTATTTAAAATGAACGCATTGATCATTGTATTTCAAAGTCCTTATATGAAACAAATATAGAAAGTTTTTTTTTAACATTTCTGAAAATGTACTGAGATTTTGGCTTAACGATTCTCCAAGTTGATGTGAAGGTTAATACCATCCCAGACGACGAAATTGGTGTCATCTTCCGGGGAAGGACGTCAAATGTGAAACTCAGAAACTTTGTCCTCTATTGGTAACAAGAGCCCCGCCACAAAAGACGAGGCCAAACACAATAGTCACGTTACAGCGTTAGAAACTTTGACCACGTCCATTTGGTGGGTTCTTGGTCATTTTGGCGAGATAAGCGGATAGACCTCATTGAAGAAGCGGGCAAAATTAAGACCCTTCTTTTAGTTCGTTATTACTTAAACACTAATTTGTAAAGATCAATTACGACCGAACTTACTAACGTTTGAATGGCGTCGCACAAGCAGACCCTGTCAGATCTGGCTTACGTGCATGGGTTTATTTCGCTCGATTAGATACAAGTACATATTAAAGCTTATTTGAACTCCCACCAACACAATTAAGCCCTTTACACTGTATTACAGAGATGATTAGGCACTAGTCACCTTGTGGTCAGAACGAGGGGCATCAAAGATCCTCCAAGACGCCACACAGATCTCTTTGGTAAACCGGAAGTAGAGATTTAGAGCGCTGGCATTCATGGCGGTACGCGCCAGTTTCGGCTTTATAGAAGGCTTTCTTTTAACGCGATGTGGACGAGTGTAAATATGCTGTTATGCTGTGTAAACTGTTAGCATATTTCCTTTAGTGTCAGCTTTTGAACAATTTTATTTGCTTTTTATCGGTTTTCCAAGTTTCGTAGCACCTGCAGCGGTTAGAGGAATGTTTATATTTTGTGGTTTATAATTCATATACAAATAATGAGAATTCGCTAACTCTAATGTTACATTGGACAAAGCCTTATAATAAAAAGGATACTTTGACAAAAATAAGATGCCGATTGTCACTTCATTTTCTCACGGAGTTGATTTTTTTTTTGGACATTTAGAAATTGGGTTGTTTAAACTGAAGCTCAATTTGCATTCCCCTCATTATCCAAGCATCTAATTCATGTTTAGCAAGTCAACCTCACAAGTTAATCCGGCTATGTATTAGAGAGTGAGATATGTAAAGAAAAACGAGAATAAGAAACTCTCGGACACCTGGGAAATCTATAAACATCAACTGTAAACAAATCACAACCCGAGTTTAACATACCATTACCTACTTCTTTCTACAAATAATGCACCTGTTCAAGGCAAATGCCACCAATAAAACCATTCTTCAAAACACACCAACAATAGGGCTTTCGGGTAGCGGCAAATTGGTAAAGTAAATTGATTGTTAGCTCTGCCGTGTTTATCATTTAATTAGAAGATTCTGTTTCACCGGTGTTGGTACACTTCGCCATGACGTTTTGGTTAATGGGTCCATGTACATTAGCGATGAACACCTGTGAAACACAGAGGGAAAATCAAAGAGCAGAGTGTACCTTGAGCTAGAGAAAGATTAAACACAAAACAATAGAAAACGTAGATCAGAGGGAAAGGGGTGGGGACTATACCCCCCAGAGGCAACAGATAGACTTCACTGCTCTCCCCTCAAAAGCTCAAAAGAACTGTGCGCAATCAGGCAGCACCTGCTGAGGTAAACTTAGACCCTGCATTAAGCAGAAGACTCCGTATGTAAATACCTCACTATACATACACAGATGTAATGGGTCTAGTTTCACGATTTTTCACAAAGGGTTTGTTTTTATATTAAAAAATTTAAAGTTTATATTGTCTTTGTCAATTTATTGGTGCAATTTAGGGAATGACAGTTTGGTTTAAATCTTTATAATTATAGTTCACGGCTAAAAAACAAAACAATCAATTTGATTCATTTTTAAATTTGGAAAGGTTTTAATTATAATTTGATGCGCTGCTATTCATATATATGCGTTTATCTAAGTTATTGCAGAGAGAGCAGGATTGATGATATTATTAGGTTTCGGAAACATAGTGAAATATAGGGGTTTCCTCAACTTTTTACGTAAAACAGATTTGGTCATTACTGTCAAAATTTACCTCCTCTTCAAAAATTAAAGGTAGAAATTTTTATACTTCGCAGTCTCAATTCAATCAATTTATTATTGACATAAGAGGAAATGCGATGAGAATTCTCAGATGTTAAACCAACCAGCGTTTTAAATTACTTTATGAAAAAGAACAGCGCAAAAGTGCATTTAGGGTAAAATATTCCCAAACAAAATAGACTCAGAGAACATTCCAAAGTTGATTGAAATGATGGAAGAAACGCAGCGAATAGTTCTAAACATTTTGGTCCCTTTTGTCATCTAGACCAAACGACAACTGATCACGCTGCGAAATCGATAGGAGAAAAAATCCCCAAGATCAAATAAAATATTGTCATATTTTCCCTATATTTATAATATAACTACACTTCATAGTAGATACATTTAAGGGGGCTCGTGTGATCAATCGAGCTGTATTTAAAGGGAACTTAATTTTTATTTCAATAACGAGCAACCGTTCAGAAATTACCTTTCTTAATTGACATGGGATGCGATTGTATTAACTTAACACGAGTAATAAAAGCATTAATTCCAGAAAACATATCCTTTTGCAGTTAGTAATTAGTTTTGGCAGCTTTCAAATTAGATTAACACGGAAAACGTGTCTTATAACTTGACTTTCATATGCAGTGATCTTGGTAAGAGAAGTTTTATCACGTAAGGAAAACAAAGGATTATTTCCCGTAATTTGACATAATTTTCTTTTTCTTTCAGCAAGACGGAAAAATTTTCTCCCTACCCTAAATCTATATATAACTAAATCAGGGGTTATTTATTTTAATTGAGTTTTTAAATCATTGATGGTTAACCAGGAATCATTTATGACTTGCTAGAAGTAAAAGTTCAACCTTTAATAAAGAGATATGATTTATTTTCAAATAAGAATCTGTTTTATCGACAGAGTAATTAAGGAATTTATTTTGTCGACTAGACACGCCAAAACAAAACAAAATAACAACATCATTGAAATCTAGGTGAAGGCTCGGCTAGCACGCAAATCTGAACAATCCCTACCCTACCAACTACCTATTTCCTGCAAGTCTAAGGGGATGGGGTGTCGTCGCTAAAACAAATCTCAATGAAACCTATAGGTGATTATTTCGTGTTTATGATAAAGACTCTAAAATAATTTTAAAATTAGGTTCATACATATATTTTACCGCGTGCTGAAAAATAACTGACCAATTATATTTGATGACATGCAACAAGTGTTGATATTTCAATGTGTAAAAAACGATGATTGGCCCATCCAAGATGATACGACAATTTTTCGTATCAGTTTTCCCGCGACTTTGGAAGGAAACAAAGGTAAAATCGTTCAAAAGACCGTGCACATTCCCCAATATCTGAACAAACACGTTTCCGACTTTTATTGCGAATGATCAATTTCTAGATTTATTCTAGCCAACCCTATGTTGCGACTGGTGGACAAAATGTCACACTATGCAAAAAGCAGGAAACCGAGGTACTCTGAATTTGACAAGATATAAATTTCACTTCCCAAATTCTTCATTAAAATCATTGATGTCATCACACACGGTCTAATCGAATCCCCAGGCTGACTTGATCTTCCAATGTCTGCTTTCCTAGGTGTAACGGCTAATTTTGAAATATCTAGAAAGTGTTATCATGCGCAAATAAATCTTAATTTATTCTAGGTACTTGTTAGCTATTCTTGCTTGACTTGATCACGTTTAGTATTATATATAAACATGCAAAAAGATAACAAAAATTTTTACAAATTAAAACAAATCCAATGTGACTGATCTTGGCTTAAATAGCCAAACGTTTAATCCACGTAAATAATAATTTACAAAATTTAAAATATAAAATTTTGGGTTTGAAAACATATTTATGATTTATTGAAAAATGCCATTTATTCATTTTGGACACCAATGAGTCTAGACATATGTATCGAGCGTCTGTTCATCGCTGTCCCAGACACAGGTGTCCGTCGACATTCCATTGTCCTGGGAAATGGTTTTGGTATCACTGTCCGAAACCGAGGAGGAATTGTCCGTTATACTTTGCCCTTCATTAGTCCATCGTAGGCGATTGCTGTCCGGAGGAAAAACGAAAATTCTGTTATTTATGGAACGCAGTTCACTAGCACTGGATGTGGACACACCGGAATCATTTTGCATATCCTCATTTGCAGGTAAAATCGGATTTGGGGTAGCTGTGATTCCTTTTCGGGCATTATGACCGTACCGGTTTGGCCTATGAACGAGTTTATAAGGAGTGGGTAGTCCTCTGTGAAGATCGCCGTAACTGTTTGGGTAGAATACGTCGTCGTCGCCATTTGAGGACATGGAACATTTCGAGCAAGAACTTCCAATGCTACTTTCGTCAGCATCGCAGTCTAGTATGCTATTCCTTGGGACTCGCTCGAGCTCGGGACTGCTAGAATTACTGCTGGATTTTGATGAATTTGAAGTAAGAGGTTTATGTCTACATAAGCGAGGAGCGTATCCGTACTTGTCTGTCATTGCATCTGTAGTTTGAAAAGATAAAATGGAATTCTTTTTATTCACGTGGGGTGATCCTTGACGAATTCTTTTCCGAACTGGAGACGTCTTCAAGGAATCCCTACTAAACGTCACCATTCTGTTATTTGGAAGCGAAACTGTGTCACTAGTTGTCCTGGATGAAAGTTCCTCATCCTTGTCCCCCGAGGGTTCGGAACAAGAACAGTCGTTTCCCAGCATTTCCTCTCCTGCGTCTGGACAAGTGACGTCGTCCACGTGTTCTATGACGTCATAAACTTTATTGTCTTCTGATATTTCGTGTTGATTTGTTTTTGCAAAAAGACCTGAAAGTTGGAGTTGTATACCGGAAGAGGAAATCTTGCCCGTTCCTGTATTGTTATCAAATTCTTCGTGAACATGATAGTAAATTTTGCTATCGTCAAGTTCAAAATCCAAGTAATGTTCACTGCAACTTTTTTCCAACATCGTATCAAAAGTTTGTCGTAAATTGCTGAAACTTGGTCGTCTGTTTGGATCTTCCCGCCAACATGAATGCATGACTTGATACCTTTAAAAAAGTATATTACGGTTATATATATTCATACTACGTATTCGTGATCAATAAATATAGTTCCTGTTCAGGAAAGACTTAATACAAAATTTTTTGAATGAAGTGTCACTTTAAACGTCAACCAATTTTTTTTTATAAAATGTGTTTTGATGGTTTCATTTCAAACACCTGGTCGACGATGAGAAAATGCGATAAATTTTCTGATTGACATTTCAAAGATGAAAATGTCAGATAGCTATCAATGAATGAACTGCAAAATGCGAAGTGTAATAAGGGACCCAGATCTTTTAAAAACCTGATTCGCCTTGATTGTAAAATAGATTCTTTGAAAAGATTTTTTTTAAAAGAAGGAAAAAAATAGTTTTACCTAAATGGTTTTTACCCCAAATCGCAGTTTAATATCGTAATTAGGAAGAACAGATTAAAGTGATTTATTAATTCATTGAAATCGAAAGATGATAGGGATTTAAAGCTCGATTTTCTTTGATAGACGTTTCGGAGTAAGATGTAAGAGAAAAACTACCCCCTAAAAAACCAAGATATTCTCAAGATATTATATGAATAAATTGAAATTGGTCGGATTACCTGAATAACTCTTCAGAAAACCGAATTCAATAAATATCGGCCTATAAACAAATTGAGAGAAAAGACTGAAATTATTATTTATAAACTCGATCTTACATTCATATGATCCCATGAATTCCTATATTTAAAGGACATTGCATTACACTTTAACGGACAAACGTACATCCACTGGTAGTACTTTTTGTCAAATTACCCTAAAGTAAATTGTTTAATTCTCTTCGATTTTACTCTAGCATTCGATGTAGAAATAAATGATTCACACTCAAGTAATAATTTTATCTGATTTTGGAGCGGGTGAGGTGTCTTGTTATGCTGGCTATGGTTTATTCTTGGGATGTCAAACTCTACAGGGACGGGATTCCATCCGAGAACCACCCACGGTGAAATCTGAGCCATGACAGAGAGAAAGTGTCGGGCTTAGTGTGTGTCGGATGTTTGAGATCTGGCACTGATAACGTATACCTGGGCAGCCCCGGATCGTAGTATACCGGGTGCGACGATTATTGGAGAGAGAGAGAGAGAGAGAGAGAGAGAGAGAGAGGGGGGGTTGACGATTATAATAAATGCCATGTAGTTTTGTTGCCAAATATGATAATATACATTTAAATTTGTTGAAAAATGACTAGTTATATTTAATACGAAACAATTGTGACGAATCCATATTATGAGATGAAAAATTCATTACTCATAATAAGTTTACAAGAATGTTTGCGGTTTTTGAAATTTTCGTAAAATTCAGTGAAATACACGGTCATTTTAACGCAGAGCAACGTTATATAAATCATGGAAGGAATTTCATAAATTGTAGGGTGTCCGTGAAAAACTTATCATTTACATACTATTTAGCAATCTATTTCTGCCGATTGGTTGGGGTTCGGGTTGATTGTAATTATATACATGGGGGTAGCTGACACTTTATTCTACAATGCCCCTCATGGTCATCCTTTGCGGTCAGTTGAAAATTAAAAAGACTTGTCAGATGACATTTATCAGAAATCGCCTCCTTTGTTACAAGTTCACCTTAACAAGGCATGAACCGACAGACAAAATAGTTTATCACATTCTTGTTTTCGCGCACCTGTAGACCGGCCTCATCACACCCTTCATTTCTGCCAATGTATCACTACACCGGGGCACCGTACGAATAACTAGTTAGAACAATGGAGTTTTAGAAAATTCTACATAGTATGCAATTTTTGATGCTGCCGAATTCAAAGAAATTATTAAAATTTATATCGACCATTAAAAAAAGGCAACTTCTAATTTGCCTAAAAGCCATAGAGATAGATTGCAACTACTAGGTCAAAAACAGGTAATGTTTTCCTGAATTCCATTTAATGAAAGTACATAGTATTTATCAGTACAATTACGTTTTGTCTGGAAAAATTCGCATCAGAAAAACAATGTAATCTCGATGTTATTGATGCCAGGGAGTTTGTGACTGTCGCAATTTTGTACCAGTTGGCCGGAAGTTAATTAGAAAGAATTAAATGTTAAGCCTCCCTGTCTATGAGCAAGAAAGAACCTTTTACACGTGGCTGCGGCCCTTTGATGTATCGTCCAGGCAGAAATCAACCAGATTCTCGGCGTGTTACATGAGTCTCCTCATCAAATGTTAAATGCACTTTGTCCTACTCACTTCTGTCGAATTTATGTTTATGACACAGACAGAGAAAATTTGAAACAGACATTCATCATTATAAACAACAAGATGTCAATAAAACGGTCAAAAAATTTTCAGGAAGGAACCAGAAAATTGTTCTTATCCATTACCACCCACCTTATAAATAAGGATTATATGATACAAAGCAATAAGTCAAACTTTTAGCTCGATTTTTTTTTTCAAAGAAATGTTTCTTAGTTCTGTTTAACAATGCGTTCTTTATATAACATTTTTAAAAAAAAGAAATTAAATTGAATAAACGACATGTCAATCAAAATTTTAGATTGATATCAAGTTTTTCCTCTCTTTATGTCAGATTAAAAGTAGAAAGTTGTGTAATTTTGTATATGTTCTAATGTGCTGCGCCATGTTTTCTATTTTGTGGTCAGAACATAAATGAGTCTATTGAAAACCTCAGCTACTGCATTTTTAATTCTTTCAAAGAATTAATTGTTGTTCCATCGCCTGATTAAATTTCTGCTGCAGTTAATTTGATTTTTCCTCCCCTGCCTTACGCATGTTGATATTATGTTGGTATTATGTCATTCCAGGAGCACTGTAATCAGCGGTTTATATATTGAAGTTGGTTTCATAGCTTCGCAGTGAATAACGAGAAACCAAACAACTGGTTATAAACAAGACATTTGGTGACACTTTACAAACATTTAACTTTCGGTGGCAGAAAAACGGAATCGGGACAAAAGAGATTTGGTTGGTAATTAGTACATTGCGGTATCACTTTGAATCACGCGGCCTTTCCTTTGAAACAATTGCAAATAAATGCATAATGTGTTTTCATTAAAAGACATAGTGAATGATTGTCATTTCAAACACCATAAATTTGGGAATCAAAATTCATATGCCAAAGAAAACAATGTTTTGTACAATTTATTACTCTGTGCATAATTTAGAAAATTAGTTCAAACAGCTGCGTCCTGATCCAAAGGTTTATATTACATCTTCTGTGCATTAATTATATCAGCTCAATACTGATGCATCGAGATTTTGTGCCGACACCTAGAATTAAATATTTTGCTGTTCGAACAGGGATGTACCTTTCAAACACTGCAATGGTATATTAGAGTGTTTTAATCTATAACCAAACAGTGACATTATCGGTTGATACTAAATGCTAATATGATTCCTTATATGGATTTGGGTTCCCCATTCGAATACCCTTTACCGCCATATAATGGCTTTATACCCTATACTATAAACTATATCGATGCTCTTGAGGCTTACATGAAACTATACAATCCTAGTAGGTAATGAATTATAGAATTTGAATAAAAGATGCTTCAAACGTGTACCCGATGACACTGTGGTGTCATACTAATCTCACAACTATTGAAATAAACTACTTCTTCCTGGAATGTGTCAGTGATATTGACATGAGTTGGCACAAAATTTTGTTGTTTATTTATTCATCCTTTTTGTTTACTCCTCATTTATTACGATCGAGTTGAAACTGATTAATTGGACGCAGCGCCCAAAAGTCAAGACAGGAAATCTGACTTTACGTGAGTTGTGTTTTAAAACAGAATCTGAAGCAATTAGAAAAAGAAACAACATATGCGATTAAAGAGTTGGTTGCGTGAAGAACTTCAATACGTAAGGAACTTATAAAACAATAATTTGCATACATGAATTGAGCGTCCTTTAATTGTATTGTACTATCAAGAAATTTTTACATTTGCATTTTTTCAGACGAAAGGGTTAAGAAATTTTAAGAAATCAAACCACGAGATCAATATGTATAAATATATTGCCTTGTTAAATGAATATGTTACAATGCATTAAAACCTTAAACAAGCCATGATAATAAAATGGCTAATTACAAAAGTGTTTCAAAGATATTTGCAACGTACACAACCGTTTGCGTCAAAGGAGACCAAAACGTAAAGAAATCGTAAGAGACATGTACGAAAAGATACATGAACTGATTCTTAAACAACTTTGTGTTGTCGTTGTCGTCAAAGAAAATTGCTGCACGTATCATACGGGGTTATTGAATAAGAAATTTGTTATTTTTGTCTCGCCGACAGGCTTCGAGATCCATCTTTTGTTTTCCGAAAATCACTTATTCTATACCTCCATCCTGTATTTGAAAGCAACAAATGTTTGTCATTTGCAATCCATTCCTTCCTAAAAGGAATTTCTTTTGAAGCATATACTGACATTATTCAATTTTAATAAACGTTGAATTTTGTATCTATTTGGTGTTAACAAAATATGCTGAGACACTTAATGGCCGCTGGTTTCCTTTAATTTTTGAATCATGATAGAGTTAAATGTGAATTAGTCTTGAGCACTTTTGGATAATTCTTGACTACGTTTGCAAATCTGTGTAGCAAATATCAAACAAAGCGAAAACACAGTAATTAGATTAAAAATGTAGGACTCAGGTGAGGATTTTCCCGAATGTACTCTATCTTCTTGATAATGAAGAGCCTTGATTTGTTCTTTTTTTTAAAGGAAAAAATATGTGTGCTTTAGATTACTCGAATTTATTTCGTAATGAAAAATCATTCTCTAAACAGCTCGCGTCTGAGATCTACTCCATTGTGCTTAACCTGAAGCTATTACGTGAGAATGTAACACCCTACTCAAACTCTCCCGTGCCTTGTTGACCAGCCCCGCCCCTTTCTAAAAGTCAACTATCTCCAGGATCAACTCATTCGCGATATGCAAACAACAAATGTTGCAGAATTATTAACGTTGAGCTAATATTTGTTTAAGATTTCGTTTGACTTTTGTTCTCCAGACACAAATTGCAGACAACTAATTATAGGGAAAGAGATAACAATTTTCGAGAGTCATTCATTTCCAAAAATTAACAACTTGGCTATAAGTAGTAGTTTAAATGGTTACACTCCGCGCGGAAGCCGATGCATTGTTGCATTCATAAGACTTTCAATACTCATTTGCCTACAGTTAATCTTAAAATGGAGCAGCGCTTTAGAAGACAAACTAGTTCAAAGAAGTAAGTTCACTTGGTGTGAAACTGTTCCAAATTTTGAATAAAGTCGCTATCAGAGTAAACTACAGAAAGACGCGATTCAGTTGGGGCTTTTGATTTGTATTTTCACTGCACGCATATATACTTCAAACAGTCTGCTAAATAATTACCAAAAAACATTAAAACATTCTTTTATTTTTTTAACCGATACCAATTTGACTTGATATGACATTAATATGAATCTAAGACCAAAGATCGCCTCGACCTTTCTGGTACGAAGAAATAACTCCACTCCAAAACACTATTCCAATCGAAATCTATCCATGATTTTAAATTTTGGACAACTTCGTAGTCATTTAATCATCGCCCTTTTAATAAATGGTGTTGTGGATTAAGTAATTTTAAAAATTTTATAATTACGGACTTTAAAAACAAATTTTTCGGATCTTTTGAAATTTGGGGTGGAGTCGATAAGTTAGTGAAATAAAATCTAAAACATTTATGTATAATCATTGATTTCATAACAAGGGGTGATCTTTAAAAATGCCAATTATTTGAGCCAGAAAAAAAAACCCGCAAATCGCTTTGTTATCAGCAAATATCATCTGGATGAATTATGCACTGTATACATTTGATTATTCTATACTGGTAATAGATATCTAAGGTCTAAATCCACTAATCGGCCACCACGAATAACATCGAAATGAGTTAAAGTTAAATTAAAAATAATAATTTCTTAGTTTTATAAATATTGAAACATAATGATATTTTCAATAATTTCTAATTCATCTAAAGCATTTGAAATCCAGATCAAATTTATCATAACCGGTTTTATTGGCTAATATGATCATTTAGTTGTAAAAAAAATGTGCTAATATTAACTTTTATTCATTATATTCACAGTATAAAAACCGAGTCCAAAAATTTGTCGTGTAAGCTGTCTTTCAAACGTAAAAATCCCTGATATAACCAATTTTACAAACAATTCTAAACCTGAAGGTGTATCTTTTCATCTAATGATGCACTAAAGTATATAAAATATAATGTAGGTTGTTCTTGTAAAAAAAGAATGAATTTTAAATGAAGTAAACATCATGATGCAGATATAAATTTAAAGTTGACTTCAATATCAAATAAACCCAATGATGAACTTATGAAAACTAAGAATTCAGCTAGGTTGTTATTGATATTTTCTTTGTACAAAGTTAACATTTCATTATCATATACTGCTGATACAAAATAGAACCATTTTAACAAGACTTTGGACTTTCGGTTGGACGTAGCTATCTATTTCTTGCGTTAAAACAAGTTAAAAATTACGCGGTTTTAGGCAAAACATACACCGGTTGCGTAGTCTTAGCTCAAAAGCCAGACAAATCTTATTGATTTCAGGGAGCCATGGCTGAGTGGTTGACAATGAAAGAGACAGGCCTACTTCAAATTGCTGCCTGACACAACTACACGAAGTCCAAGCTCTTGTTAATATGGTTTTAAACCAGAAATGCGCATTCGAATAGTAATTACTAACTGTTGAATCTTTACTATGCATCAAATACACAGTAGTAAAGTAATAGCCCCATAATTAATATGTAATTTATCAGCATCATAAATATTTTTCTTTATTCTTACCCAGCCTCACAAACTGTCAAAATAAAATTTGATACGTGTTTGGTTCAGTAAACGACGTACGATCATGACTAATTGAGTTGTAAAGAAATAAATTTGAACACAACATGTACGTCTCGATATGGACAATCCTTTTTTTGCAAATTAATTGGAGCCATTTGCGTGATTCCTTTGGTAATTTTGCAAAGAATCCATGCCAATGTGGCGTCTTCCGCCCTAAGACTCGCAGAGAAAATGTCTGATCTTGAAGCAATGAATCAAACAGTTTGACATCAATGCCACACCTTAGAGTGAATTATACACCAAAAACAAAAGCAAAAAAAAATTGTTATTATAGATTATTTCTGACCTAATTGAGATGAAGTTAGCAAAATAAAAATTATTTAAATGGTCCTTCCAACTACGCAATAGTATCTTTTTTTTAAAGACAGGCAGTTGATTCCCAAAGACTATCTCTCAATCATATTAAAGACACCATAACAAAAAATGTCTATGAAAGTTTTGAGGATCCTAATATTTCCTTAAACTCATGTAGAACTCAGACACGTGCATTTCTTCCTTAGATGATAAAGTATAGTGATAATAATATTTTTTTTTTGTTTTGAGAGGTTTGATGTACAACATTACATATTTTGACATAAAAAAAAATCATAATCACAAATTCAACACGCTTTTCAACGTACGTTATAATTTCCAGTCGAAATTAAGGTAAGACAGGCATTTTCTATTACATTTTTTTCATTTGGATGCGATCATCATCTGATAAATCAAATATATTAAACATTTTATAATTTGAATGATTAATTGACTGACTGAAATATAATACCCAGTAACTTTTCCACTTGTGCAGTGGATTAACCCTGTTTCTGTGAGCTCGAGACATAGGATGTTTTTCATTTTCAAGATCAAAGGGATATAAATTTTGCCCTTATAAACACCGTGCCCCTCTTTAATGTTTGGTAAAGAAAAGACAAATACATATTGATTTTAAGGGAGATTGTGATCTAATGTTTAGAATTTGTGTCCACCCTAATTGTACGTTTATACAATAAGAGTGTATTGGAATCAATACTTTAGTTACATGTAGTTTCTCAATACAAATTACGACATACATAGGTTTGCATATCCGGCTTTGAAAAAAAGAATCAAAATAAAGCAATGCCCTTTAAGTCACATTGACTGCCGATGTCATGGCCAAGAGAGAAGAGAATGGTGTCGAGAAAAATTAAACTATTTCCCGAAATTCATGATGTACTTTATTATGTTTACAAATACAGGAATAAGTAACACTTCTCATGTGTTACCATTCCTAAATGGGCAAGTATAAAAAATCGGAATGATTCATAAGAGCTATGTACCATTGTATATGTGTTTCCATAAATTATAATATCATAATGTTACAGTTATTTTAAAGTATATGGGTTTGGTAGCAAGTGAGATTTCATTGCATCCTTACATATGTGTTTGTTTGTTGAAAAACATGTGATAATTCAGTGAGTGACATTTGCAACTTAAATTCCTATCGGAATACAAACGTAAAATTATAGTAAGCAACGTCTTGTCTCCCACATTTGCATCTGGTACCATTTGAGGCATGCGCTTTGTCGAATATTAATACTTCTTCACATTTTTAAGTTATGAAGTCACTTGTCAACTTGTTTGAACCCATGCTTTGCTCACGTAGGTCTGCCAACAGAGCTTCGTACATACTACATATAAAACTACTGCAACCCTTAAACGGCATGTACTTTTACTGTTTACGTACACATTGCTAACTTTGATTGATTTTTTTCTTCATGAATATCGAGTAATAAGTCCTGTACTGAATATAATATTGAATTTCAGATCTTGCATATCAATGCTAATTTTA
This sequence comes from Magallana angulata, assembly GCF_025612915.1. Taxonomy (NCBI): domain Eukaryota; kingdom Metazoa; phylum Mollusca; class Bivalvia; order Ostreida; family Ostreidae; genus Magallana; species Magallana angulata. The sequence continues at coordinate 16,157,655 of NC_069113.1, forward strand.
CAACAGTTGTTACAACTGAATTTTGTTGACCATTTCGCTTCCTTAACTGTTTAAATTTTTTTATTAATTTAAAATGTGGTGTTATTGATGTTCTTTTGTTTACATAAAAAATAATATGCAACTTACATTTCTTCCGAACAGTTTTCTGGTTTTTCCATTCGGTATCCATTTTCAAGTTCTCGCAGCAAATCTCGTGTGTCGATAGTTGGGTATGGCGTTCCTCCAAGAGTGACAATTTCGAAAAGAAGGACACCAAAAGACCACCTGAAACAGGTCAGATGATGATAAATATATATATAATCATAAGTATTAGAATGTCATATTTATTCTTATGATTGATGCTTAAAACTCAAACATAACTAGACTTTCAAAATAACAATGAACTAAATTATAGCATTACTGTAAAGCACAAGAACTTTTAAAAACATTTTTAGAATATGGTTTTAAGAAAGCATGCTTACGTCAATGATCCAAATTGTTTTAGTTTTGTTTTTTTTTTTTGTTAAAAATCGTTTTTGTATTGTTGTTTCCTTTCGTTTAAGAGTTATTATTTGAAACATTTTTTTTAGAATCCAACTCAAAATCCCTGGTGGTTGAAAAAAACATGTCAACCAGTGCACCACTTCTTTGTTCGGAAAATAACAGACAATCACCCCCCCCCCCCCATTAAAAACATAAGAAAACAAGAAACCTAAACCTAGTTTATGGTTAAGAAATTACCAAATCTAATACATCAGATAAAAAGGTAAATATTCATTGTTTATTAGTTGAATAGATAATACTATAAATGTACGTCGATCGTGCTTTCTAATATATAAAATGAAATTAAATTTTTACTACTGATTTTTTGTGTTACATCAAATCATATATACATTTGTATACAAAAAAAATAAAGATGCACAGGTACTAGGTACTGAAAACAATCCTTTATAATTCTAATGTACCAATAAAAGCTGACATGGCATTTTAATACAAACTGAAATTATTTATACTTTAAAAAAAATCTCATCTTTGTCATTGACCTTTAAATTTTTTTGTTGAATTTTATGTGTGTTTCGTTAATCTAAATTACATTCATTAAATACTTTATTTCAAAATTTTCATACATGTAATTGGAGATCGGTCTAAGTTAATGATAAAGTATTTTCGCACCGAGAAAAACAAAGTAATTTAGATCTGTACTTAATATGAGATTTTGAAAGTTCAAAAATAATAAAGTGTTTAATAAAATGTTTAACTCTTTTCATGAAAATGAAACGATAGTTCAATAATATTAATGTGTTGAATAAAATTTTCAACTCTTTCCATATTTCATACACCAAAAGAAACTAAATAATGGCCATCGTCGATTCCACGCAAAGGAGATGATGAACTAAAAGATCAAGGACGAAAATGTCTTTCAAATTTTTTCAAAAGACGTTAAAAGAGCAAAATTTCATTGATGCCAGTACTTTCAGAGAACCACGTCTATTAATCAAGAAAATATTTAGCAGTACAAATATTCCGTCAACATTCAGAGGTTGTAAAAAGAAGATTTGCTGTAAATGAAATTCCGAAGTAAATTGAATGAAATATGATTACAATGAAAAGGTTTTTGCTTTTTGCTACACGGAGTACCTTGTTAGAACTACCAGAAGCAAACGTTTAAACATAGATTTGATAAATCTGCTTAATTGGCTAAGATGTGAGCTACTTAGTTAAAGTGTTAAGGAGAGAATGCCAAACCTTGGCGGAATTCTATAGCCTACAGCTCCTAGTATGAATTCCATCACTCAAGTGTTTTACGTACACCCTGTACGTTTCAACTGTCACAAGTTGGTCTTGGGGATAATTTGTTTCAATCGAAACATTATGGAATATTTTTAGACAAGTGTTTTTAGTTCTAGTTTTTTTATGTGTCTATGTTAGCACATTGTTATTGTAAAGAGAATCTTTAAAAGTAATTTAGAAAAATTTTAGAACCAGTTTGTTTAAATGGTTTTATCGAGATGTTTCAACTGTTTTTTTTTTAAAATAAAATAATAGTGATTTGGATATCAAATGTACTCACTTATAGGCTTTAATTCATCATAGCATATTGTACAAAATGAAAGTTTGTCGAACAAATGTCATCATACAATAGAAAACGCCCATTAAAGTCAACATTCAATTCATCTCCATGTTTGTGTTAATCTGCACATGCCGATAATTCGCTATTTTTTCATCAATCTCTAGCTATAAAGCAGTAAAACATTCTATCACTAAGGTCATGAAATAATACTCCAAGGTCATAAAAATCAAATACCAATGTCAAGAATATGACGTTTTACTAATTGTAACCATTTAGCGCTCATATTGAACGCGCATACCTGAAAGCAATGATAATTGAGAAAAATAAAGTTACATTCAAAATCGTTTAGATATAATGTATTTTTGTATTTCAAGATAGTATAAATAGACCTTTTCATTAAAGTTGTTAATTTGCGATCAAAGATAATCTCCTTCACGAGATATACATGAAAGCCTCTTATTTACACTATGCATTAAACCTATATGTAAAATACGTAATTACTCCATGTCTCACATGATAATCATCAATATACAAGATGCAAAATGCTTTTTAAAACTGAACTTTCTTTGATAAACCTCAAGTTAATACGTACATGGATTATGACACAGGTATGCTCAGAGTTCGCGGTTTTGCTGATAAAATACCATATATATTTCTTTTCAACTGCCGCAGTTTTTAATTTACTAAAAATATGCTTGCTTAATTACAGTTCCAAGGGGTTGTTAGTGTTTGGATTTACTATTACCTTGCTGTTTTACGAGCAAAAAAAAAATCGGAATTAAATTTAACGTCTGAACACATATTTTACGAGTTGAAGAATTGTTTAATAGGTATCATGTGATCGATTCTATTCTTGAAATATCTTTTCTGGAAAAGATTTTCAAAACTCCCGTAGGGAGAAAACTGGAATAGCAGAAACTAGGGACACCGAAAACAGCAACCATGGATTCCTTTGAATAAGAAGAGATAGCTATTTCTTAAAATATTCTTTGTGCAAATTATAAAATAGCATCTGTTTGCTTATTTTCGTACTTGGCTGATTTGCTTAATTATCGTAACAGCGTCTCTTTTTAATAGCGAGTCAACGAAGTGTGTCTTTCATGGTCTTAAATGAAAAACAAATGCTTGGCAGCCATTTCTGTTTTCATTATTATAATTGGTACATCAGCATGTGTGATGTGTCTTTATAGTGGTCTTGAAAATTGAAAAGAAATTATAGTATTGTATGGGAAAACATATGTTTAATTTTTCTCATCTAAATTTCAAAATCTACTATTATTCCTAGGAATTACTTTAAAATCAAGATCCAACGTTAATTACTTTCACTGAAATACAAATTGGTACGATATAACAAGGAAGGCAGATGCTAAATGCTTATCGCGACACATTTATAGTTTTGTTCTCACCATTGTTGGTGATGAAGTGAAAAGCAGAATCGTTGTTTAAGTAAATAATGAGAATCAACAGAAGCATATATTTAGGAATTTTAAAATACCGTCCATAGGACGCCTGTTTATTAACATTTATCTGATCTATATTCATAAAATATTCATAAAATACCAATTGAAATATTATTCTAGAGAATTGTTGTATATTGTAATTCAGTACGATAATTGTGACGAGAGAGAGAGAGAGAGAGAGAGGAAGGGTGGGTGGCTGGGTGTGTCGTAGGATTAATAGGGGAAAGGGAAGTTTTCAATGAACTAACATAGACGACCCCCATGTGAAATTGCGTGGGCAGTCAGTGGGCCTTTTCTTCTCCGCAACATAAAACGGCTCGGCACCATGTGCCTGCACTGCACCCATAGTTCTTTACGTTATAAATCTAATTAAGTAAAATGAAATTATCAAATGAAGATCTTGTACTTAAAGAATTATTATGCTTACTTGCATATGGGTTAACAGGAAAGACGAAGCATTGTGTATGACGCAATTTTATATGTTCTTAAAACCTTCGTTGAAACTCAACAAGTTTAAAGAATTTACTTGGATTTTTTTAAAGTTTATCTCTTCCATTTAATGAAATATCATAATTGTGTAAAACACGGCGTCTTTTTAAAAAATTTATAACATTTACAACAATCTAACAACTGAGACGTATAAATACAGATTTTAAACTCTTTAACAGATGCAACGAGCGGTCTTATGATTTATTTAAAAAAATGGATGATCCACTGGAATTCAGAGAGAAATAAGTTTAAATCAAACAATGTCTACATTTCATTAATCTTCAGACATATGTATGTCAAACTATATATATCTCCAACTTTAAAAGTTACACTTGGAAAAGGTTAATGGATTTTTTAAGTCTTAGAATTTTAGCACCCTCTTTAGAATTCAGAGAAAATTGATTTGTTAATATCAAACAATGTCTACAGGTATGTTCTACGGACAAATTTGTGTAAAAAATGTCATCAAATCGTAGGTATGGCTGAAAAATAATGCATTGTAAACATTGTTTAATCGACACTCATTTTTTCCGAATTTAAGAAGATAAAGTATTTCAATTTTTGATGACGCCATTAATAAAAAAAATAATTCGATCTATTGAACTTTTAACTAATGACGGATCAATTATAGACTAGGTGTTCTTTTATTAATTTTAATACACTTTTGATACACAACATTATCTATCAAAAGACTGGAGGAAAAAAATCATCGCCGGATTAGCATATTTATAAAATTGAAAATAAAAGTCTAACATATAAGCTTTCCTTGAAACTGAAATCAATTTTAAGAAGATTGCTTTAGAATAACAAAAAGTCATACTTTACTTTAATGAAAGAAAAAGTGAGCAAACTTACTCATACACTCCCAAATTACTTGATAAAGCTCGATATTATGAATGGTAGGGTGCGTGTTAAATAGACCAAAAAAACTAAAAGGGGCTTAACTCCCTAAAAATCCTTCTGCAAATATGCAATTCAAAAATTTTTTACAACAACAGAATTTTAAGTTCGTAAAAGTCAAAATTTCTACAAAAAAACATTGGTGTTGCGCATACATTTTTTAGTACTAATTTAATACTGCCCAGACTTCTGTGTTAAAAAGAGCAAAATTTTCAAGAAAATAAATAGAAAGTGAATTTTCTGGTTAAAACAAATGTCCTAATTACCTACAAAGTCCTATTAATTTCAATTTAGGAGTTTTAGAGGTGTTGAAGTGACAAATTATTTTAGTACTTTATTAAATACTCGCTTTATCTCTTTGTTTAAAAAGACTATATTCCCTAAAATTAATGGAATACTAGTAAGATTTTTCTGGTAATAATCACCTAAACTGTTTGTGACATACATTACCAGAAATCTTGAAATTCCATTAAGGCGTTTAAAAGGAGTTACGTATTTTTTTTGGTAAAATAGTTAATATTGGCTACACTTGTTTGTTTAAAAATTATCATTTTTTCTAAAAATAATCGAATAAAATTTTCTGTAAATATACACATCTACAAATCGTGTCATTAAAATGTTTCTTAGAATTCCACTTTATTTAAGGGTTAGGGGGCTAGATTCCTTAGTTTTATAGGTCTTGAATGATAATGGAATCGCATAAAACAGCACATCTACCAGTTGTGTCTAAATTAACTACAATTTTCAAGAAATTCTGTGCAGCGGTTTCAGGTGAGGTTTGCTTACAAACTGTTCACTACTTTATTCAGAATATGGCCAAAATTCTAGTTTCAAAATGGTTCTACATGGGTAAAATATGATATAAGAAATTACTGATTCTACGCACATTTACGAAATGTGATAATTTCCTACACGAAATTCTGTGTAGCATTTTCAGAATAGTTGCGCTGACAACCGGTTCATTACTTTATTGAATAAATGGAAAAATTTCAATAATCGAAAGGGCAAACACTCCGAAGTTAATTTTCATTTTACAAAAAAAGTATAACAAGGGTAATTTGACTTAATAAAACTAATGTTGAATGAAAAATTATGATATATTTCCTTTTCTTTACAGCTTCAACATTTGATAATGGTGAGGAGTTGAGTGTATTATGTTTCAGCATGGCACGGTAAGATCAGACATTATTTTTTAACATCTTTAAAGAAATCAAAATAGAAAAAAGAATTGATTCACTTGTACAATATTTTTGGATCCCTATATTTTAACATACGTTTTGCTATAAAAAAGGAATCTCAACGATTGCACAGTACAAAAAAAATATCTGATTGCCGAAAAGAGATAAGTCGTTCAGATACATGTACTAGCACCACCCACAGTTTGTATACATAGGTCATCCCTGGACAGTCATGTCACGTGACCAATTACATATTGTACTGATTCCACTGCATTAAACGTCGTCTGGCCGTAGAATATTTATGTTACATTTGTATGATGGCTATAGCTCGATGACAAGATAGTTAAGTTTTATAATGTAACCGAAAGGGCGGAAAATTATTGTTGTGGCAATTATTTACTAAAAGTGACAGAAAGTAAATAAAACGTGTCCGTGGAAAAAAAATATTCCCAGACGATCTAAAAACTGTCCGTGTTCGACCGAACAAGGCGAGTCAATCGGTGTGGAATCATCAACTGTAGGTATAAAATTCGCCATGACAGATCGCCGGTCCCAGCTAGAACACACAAAATGAGTAGATACAGATCTGTAAATTATAACCGGATGAGCGTTTATTGAGGGAAAAGTCTGTTTTGACGGGGAGTACACACATGTAAAAGTTTATGAAAGGAGGAGACTAAGATTTTTAAAGAGATAAAAAACAGGTCTATTGCATATTAGATGTAATAGTACTTTTTTAACAGCAAAATTGTTAGATATTTCACATAGAATTAAATAGAATGAGAGCATATTTACAAGTTGAATAAAAGGGGAGAACATATTTATCTAAGACCATAAGTTATCTCTAATCAAATATCATAAGAAAAACTGGGAAATTCGGTAAAAACTCGGTAAATTAACTTGTTGCCAGGGTAGGTTACAGAAGCGACTTTACTGGTAAATATAACAAATAGTACACCAATCAAACACAAATGTCTTTGAGTAAAACTAGAATCAGACAACCAAAACATAAAATGCAAAATACAATTATTAGTATGTTAATTGCTATCGTAAATAAATCCTTATAATTTCGACTACAGGACATTTACCAACACGTGAAGTGGTCCTTACTGTTAATTTTGCCAACTACTGATAATTTAATTTTTGAACTAAAATTTCACCATCACCTGGCGCTTACCACAAATACCACTGCTCATTATAAAACTAATTTATTTCATGATGTGACAATACTAGCCGCTAAAACACGTGACTAACACATTTTGTTAAGAA